>NW_028239167.1:0-215961 GCF_036417535.1 Chlamydotis macqueenii
TATTCCCCCCCCCCCGGGACCCCCACCCCCCCCCGGGATCACCCTAGAACGGTTTGGGACCCCCCCCCCCCCCTCAAAGCCCCCCACCCCCCCAAAAATCCCCCACCCCGGACCCCAAACCCCCCACCCTCCCCCCAAGAACCCTCTGACCCCCCCAAACCCTTTGGGACTCCGTCCCCCAAGCACCCCCCCCCATACCCCCGACCCCCCCATCCCGGGAACCCCAACCCCCCCCCCCCGGATCCCCCTAGAACGGTTTGGGACCCCCCCCCACCCTCTCAAAGCCCCCCCACCCCCCCAAACTCCCCCACCCCGGACCCCAAACCCCCCACCCCTCCCCCCAAGAACCCTCTGACCCCCCCCCTAAACCCCTTTGGGACTCCGCCCCCCAAGCCCCCCCCCCCCCCCATACCCCCGACCCCCCCCCCATCCCCGGGATCCCCCAACCCCCCCCCCCCCCCCCGGGATCCCCCTAGAACGGTTTGGGACCCCCCCCCCACCCTCTCAAAGCCCCCCCACCCCCCCAAAAATCCCCCACCCCGGACCCCAAACCCCCCACCCTCCCCCCCAAGAACCCCTCTGACCCCCCCCCAAACTTCTTTGGGACTCCGCCCCCCAAGCCCCCCCCCCCCCCCCATACCCCCGACCCCCCCCCCCGGGATCCCCCAACCCACCCCCCCCCCCGGATCCCCCTAGAACGGTTTGGGACCCCCCCCCCCACCCTCTCAAAGCCCCCCCCACCCCCCCAAACTCCCCCACCCCGGACCCCAAACCCCCACCCTCCCCCAAGAACCCCTCTGACCCCCCCCCCAAACTCTTTGGGACTTCCGCCCCCCAAGCCCCCCCCCCCCCCATACCCCCGACTCCCCCATCCCGGGACCCCCACCCCCCCCCCCCCCGGGATCCCCCCTAGACCGGTTTGGGACCCCCCCCCACCCTCTCAAAGCCCCCCCACCCCCCAAACTCCCCACCCGGACCCCAACCCCCCACCCTCCCCCCAAGAACCCTCTGACCCCCCTCAAACCCTTTGGGACTCCGCCCCCCAAGCCCCCTCCCCCCATACCCCCGACCCCCCCCATCCCGGGACCCCCAAACCCCCCCCCCGATCCCCCTAGAACGGTTTGGGACCCCCCCCCACCCTCTCAAAGCCCCCCACCCCCCCAAACTCCCCCACCCCGGACCCCAAACTCCCACCCTGCCCCCAAGAACCCCTCTGACCCCCCCCCTAAACCCTTTGGACTCCGCCCCCCAAGCCCCCCCCCCCCATACCCCCGACCCCCCCATCCCGGGACCCCCAACCCCCCCCCCCCCCCGGATCCCCCTAGAACGGTTTGGGACCCCCCCCCACCCTCTCAAAGCCCCCCCCCCCCCCCAAAATCCCCCACCCCGGACCCCAAACCCCCCCACCCTCCCCCCAAGAACCCCTCTGACCCCCCCAAACCCTTTGGGACTCCGCCCCCCAAGCCCCCCCCCCCCCCCATACCCCCGACCCCCCCATCCGGGACCCCCAACCCCCCCCCCCCCCCCCCGGGATCCCCCTAGAACGGTTTGGGACCCCCCCCACACCCTCTCAAAGCCCCCCCCACCCCGGACCCCAAAACCCCCCACCCTCCCCCCAAGAACCCCTCTGACCCCCCCCCAAACCCTTTGGGACTCCGCCCCCCAAGCCCCCCCCCCCCCCCCCCCATACCCCCGACCCCCCCATCCCGGGACCTCCAACGCCCCCCCCCCCGGGATCCCCCTAGAACGGTTTGGACCCCCCCCCAAATCCCCCGTCCCCCCCCACCCCGGACCCCAAACCCCCCGGGCGCCCCCCGCCCCCGCGGTGCCGGTACCGGAGCCGGGCCTCGCCCCCGCCGCTCTCCCCGCCAATAAAAACGCCGCGGCGCTGCCGCTTCCTGCTTCCTGCTTCCTGCTTCCTGCCTTCTCTCCGCCACCGGCGCGCCCGCCGCCCCTCAACGCGCATGCGCCCACGCCCCCCCCCCAACCGGCTCCGCGCCGGTCCTCCCCGCCCCTCACGGTCCAGCTGTGCGCGCATGCGCGGGAGCTCGGCGACCCCCCCCCCGCAAGTTGGGGGCAGGAGACCACTTTGGGGTGAGAGCGCATTTTGGGGGGCACGGCGCCATTTTGGGGGGGTAGAAGGCCCAGTTGTGGGGCAGGAGGCCACTTTCGGGGGCGAGAGCGCATTTTGTGGGGCACGACGCCATTTTGGGGGGGTAGAAGGCCCAGTTGTGGGGCAGGAGGCCACTTTCGGGGGTGAGAGCGCATTTTGGGGGGCACGGTGCCATTTTGGGGGGGTAGAAGGCCCAGTTGTGGGGCAGGAGGCCACTTTCGGGGGCGAGAGTGCATTTTGTGGGGCACGACGCCATTTTGGGGGGGTAGAAGGCCCAGTTGTGGGGCAGGAGGCCACTTTCGGGGGTGAGAGCGCATTTTGGGGGGCACGACGCCATTTTGGGGGTGTAGAAGGCCCAGTCATGGGGCAGGAGGCCACTTTCAGGGGCGAGAGCGCATTTTGGGGGGCACGACGCCATTTTGGGGGTGTAGAAGGCCCAGTTGTGGGGCAGGAGGCCCTGTTGGTCAGGGAAAGCGCAGAACCCCGATGTCTGTGGTGCTGTAGATGCACTGCCACTGTCCGGTGAGGAACAGCAAGAGCTTGACTGGCTGGCACTTTTGGTGTGGGAGCAATCGTAGGACGTTTGTGATTTTAGGGGATTTTTATTCACTGGGCGCCCAGGTGCAGCTGGTGGTAAAGGTCGAAGCCCTGTTGGTCAGGGAAAGCTCGGAGCCCCGATGTCTGTGGTGCTGTAGATGCGCTGGGAATGGCCGGTGAGGAGCAGCAAGAGCTTGACTGGCTGGCACTTTCGTTGTGGGAGCAATCGTCCGACGTTTTGATTTTTCAGGGTTTTTTTTCAGTGGGCGCCCAGGTGCAGCTGGTGGTAAATGTCGAAGCCCTCTTGGTCAGGGAAAGCCCGGAGCCCCGATGTCTGTGGTGCTGTAGATGCGCTGGGAATGGCCGGTGAGGAGCAGCAAGAGCTTGACTGGCTGGCACTTTTGGTGTGGGAGCAATCGTGCGATGTTCGTGATTTTTCGTTTATTTTTTTCAGTGGGCGCCCAGGTGCAGCTGGTGGTAAACGTCGAAGCCCTGTTGGTCAGGGAACGCCCGGAGCCCCGATGTCTGTGGTGTTGTAGATGCGCTGGGAACGGCCGGTGAGGAGCAGCAAGAGGTTGAGAGGCTGGCATTTAAAGTGTGGCAGGAATCGTCCGACATTTGTGATTGTTGGGGTTTTTTTTTCAGGGGGCACCCAGGTGCAGCTGGTGGTAAATGTCGAAGCCCGGTTCGTCAGGGAAAGCCCGGAGCCCCGATGTCTGTGGTGCTGTAGATGCGCTGGGAATGGCCGGTGAGGAGCAGCAAGAGCTTGACTGGCTGGGACTTTCGGTGTGGGATCAATCGTCCGACGTTCGTGATTTTTCGGGGTTTTTTTTCAGTGGGCGCCCAGGTTCAGCTGGTGGTAAACGTCGAAGCCCTGTTGGTCAGGGAAAGCCCGGAGCCCTGATGTCTGTGGTGCTGTAGATGCGCTGCCAATGGGCGGTGAGGAGCAGCAAGAGCTTGTGTTGCTGGCACTTTCGGTGTGGGATCAATCGTCCGATGTTCGTGATTTTTCGGGGTTTTACTTTCAGTGTGCGCCCAGGTTCAGCTGGTGGTAAACGTCGAAGCCCTGTTGGTCACGGAAAGCCCAGAGCCCCGATGTCTGTGGTGCTGTAGATGCGCTGCCAATGGCCGGTGAGGAGCAGCAAGAGCTTGAGTTGCTGGCACTTTGGGTGTGGGAGCAATCGTCCGACGTTCGTGATTTTTGGGGGTTTTATTTCAGTGGGCGCCCAGGTTCAGCTGGTGGTAAATGTCGAAGCCCTGTTGGTCAGGGAAAGCCCACAGCCCCGATGTCTGTGGTGCTGTAGATGCGCTGGGAATGGCCGGTGAGGAGCAGCAAGAGCTTGACAGGCTGGCACTTTCGGTGTGGGAGCAATCGTCCGACGTTCGTGATTTTTCGGGGTTTTATTTCAGTGGGCACCCAGGTGCAGCTGGTGGTAAATGTCGAAGCCCTGTTGGTCAGGGAAAGCCCGGAGCCCCGATGTCTGTAGTGCTGTAGATGAGCTGCCAGTGGCCGGTGAGGAACTGCAAGAGCTTGACTGGCTGGCACTTTCGGTGTGGGATCAATTGTCTGACGTTTTTGATTTTTCAGGGTTTTTTTTCAGTGGCCAACTAGGTGCAGCTGGTGGTAAATGTCGAAGGCCTGTTGGTCAGGGAAAGCCCAGAGCCGCGATGTCTGTGGTGCTGTAGATGCGCTGCCGAAGTCCGGTGAGGAGCAGCAAGAGCTTGAATGGCTGGCACTTTCGGTGTGGGAGCAATCGTCCGATGTTCGTGATTTTTCGTTTATTTTTTTCAGTGGGCGCCCAGGTGCAGCTGATGGTAAATGTCGAAGCCCTCTTGGTCAGGGAAAGCGTAGAACCCCGATGTCTGTGGTGCTGTAGATGCACTGCCAAAGTCCGGTGAGTAGCAGCAAGAGCTTGAGTTGCTGGCACTTTCGTTGTGGGAGCAATCGTCCGACGTTCGTGATTTTTCGGGGTTTTATTTCAGTGGGCGCCCAGGTGCAGCTGGTGGTAAATGTCGAAGCCCTGTTGGTCAGGGAAAGCCCGGAGCCCCGATGTCTGTGGTGCTGTAGATGCGCTGGGAATGGGCGGTGAGGAGCAGCAAGAGCTTGACAGGCTGGCACTTTTGGTGTGGGAGCAATCGTCCGATGTTCGTGATTTTTCTTTTATTTTTTTCAGTGGGCGCCCAGGTGCAGCTGGTGGTAAACGTCGAAGCCCTGTTTGTCAGGGAAAGCCCGGAGCCCCGATGTCTGTGGTGCTGTAGATGCGCTGGGAATGGCCGGTGAGGAGCACCAAGAGCTTGACTGGCTGGCACTTTCGTTGTGGGAGCAATCGTCCGACGTTCGTGATTTTTGGGGGTTTTATTTCAGTGGGCGCCAAGGTTCAGCTGGTGGTAAACGTCGAAGCCCTGTTGGTCAGGGAAAGCCCGGAGCCCCGATGTCTGTGGTGCTGTAGATGCGCTGCCAAAGTCCGGTGAGGAGCAGCAAGACCTTGTGTTGCTGGCACTTTCGGTGTGGGAGCAATCGTCCGACGTTCGTGATTTTTCGGGGTTCTTTTCAGTGGGAGCCCAGGTGCAGCGAGTGGTAAACGTCGAAGCCCTGTTGGTCAGGGAAAGCGCAGAACCCCGATGTCTGTGGTGCTGTAGATGCATTGCCAAAGTCCGGTGAGTAGCAGCAAGAGCTTGAGTTGCTGGCACTTTCGTTGTGGGAGCAATCGTCCGACGTTCGTGATTTTTCGTTTATTTATTTCAGTGGGCGCCCAGGTGCACCTGGTGGTAAACGTCAAAGCCCTGTTGGTCAGGGAAAGCGCAGAACCCTGATGTCTGTGGTGCTGTAGATGCACTGCCAAAGTCCGGTGAGTAGCAGCAAGAGCTTGAGTTGCTGGCACTTTTGTTGTGGGAGCAATCGTCCGACGTTCGTGATTTTTCGGGGTTTTATTTCAGTGGGCGCCCAAGTGCAGCTGGTGGTAAATGTCGAAGCCCTGATGGTCAGGGAAAGCCCGGAGCCCCGATGTCTGTGGTGCTGTAGATGCGCTGGGAATGGCCGGTGAGGAGCAGCAAGAGATTGTGTTGCTGGCAATTTCGGTTTGGGTGCAATCGTCCGACGTTCGTGATTTTTCGGGGTTTTTTTCAGTGGGAGCCCAGGTGCAGCGAGTGGTAAACGTCGAAGCCCTGTTGGTCAGGGAAAGCCCGGAGCTCCGATGTCTGTGGTGCTGTAGATGAGCTGCCAGTGGCCGGTGAGGAACTGCAAGAGCTTGACTGGCTGGCACTTTCGGTGTGGGATCAATTGTCCGACGTTTTTGATTTTTCAGGGTTTTTTTTCAGTGACCAACTAGGTGCAGCTGGTGGTAAATGTCGAAGGCCTGTTGGTCAGGGAAAGCCCAGAGCCGCGATGTCTGTGGTGCTGTAGATGCACTGGGAATGGCCGGTGAGGAGCAGCAAGAGCTTGAGTTGCTGGCACTTTCAGTGTGGGACGAATCGTCTGACGTTTTTGATTTTTCAGGGTTTTTTTTCAGTGGGTAACCAGGTGCAGCTGGTGGTAAATGTCGAAGCCCTGTTGGTGAGGGAAAGCCCGGAGCCGCGATGTCTGTGGTGCTGTAGATGCGCTGGGAATGGGCGGTGAGGAGCAGCAAGAGCTTGTGTTGCTGGCACTTTCGGTGTGGGAGCAATCGTCCGATGTTTGTGATTTTTCGGGGTTTTACTTTCAGTGGGCGCCCAGGTGCAGCTGGTGGTAAACGTCGAAGCCCTGTTGGTCAGGGAAAGCCCGGAGCCCCGATGTCTGTGGTGCTGTAGATGCGCTGCCACTCTCCGGTGAGGAGCAGCAAGAGCTTGAGTTGCTGGCACTTTCGTTGTGGGAGCAATCGTCCGACGTTCGTGATTTTTCGGGGTTTTATTTCAGTGGGAGCCCAGGTGCAGCTGGTGGTAAATGTCGAAGCCCTGTTGGTCAGGGAAAGCCCGGAGCCCCGATGTCTGTGGTGCTGTAGATGCGCTGCCACTCTCCGGTGAGGAGCAGCAAGAGCTTGAGTTGCTGGCACTTTCGTTGTGGGAGCAATCGTCCGACGTTTGTGATTTTTCGGGGTTTTATTTCAGTGGGCGCCCAGGTGCAGCTGGTGGTAAATGTCGAAGCCCTGATGGTCAGGGAAAGCCCGGAGCCGCGATGTCTGTGGTGCTGTAGATGCGCTGGGAATGGCCGGTGAGGAGCAGCAAGAGCTTGACTGGCTGGCACTTTCAATGTGGGAACAATCGTCCGACGTTCGTGATTTTTCGGGTTTTTTTTCCAGTGGGCGCCCAGGTTCAGCTGGTGGTAAACGTCGAAGCCCTGTTCGTCAGGGAAAGCCCGGAGCCCCGATGTCTGTGGTGCTGTAGATGCGCTGGGAATGGGCGGTGAGTAGCAGCAAGAGCTTGAGTTGCTGGCACTTTGGGTGTGGGAGCAATCGTCCGATGTTCGTGATTTTTCGTTTATTTTTTTCAGTGGGCGCCCAGGTGCAGCTGGTGGTAAATGTCGAAGCCCTGTTGGTCAGGGAAAGCCCGGAGCCCCGATGTCTGTGGTGCTGTAGATGCGCTGCCAAAGTCCGGTGAGGAGCAGCAAGAGCTTGAGTTGCTGGCACTTTCGGTGTGGGAGCAATCGTCTGACGTTCGTGATTTTTCGGGTTTTTTTTCCAGTGGGCGCCCAGGTGCAGCTGGTGGTAAACGTCGAAGCCCTGTTTGTCAGGGAAAGCCCGGAGCCCCGATGTCTGTGGTGCTGTAGATGCGCTGGGAATGGCCGGTGAGGAACAGCAGGAGCTTGTGTTGCTGGCACTTTCGGTGTGGGTGCAATCGTCCGACGTTCGTGATTTTTCGGGGTTCTTTTCAGTGGGAGCCCAGGTGCAGCGAGTGGTAAACGTCGAAGCCCTGTTGGTCAGGGAAAGCCTGGAGCCCCGATGTCTGTGGTGCTGTAGATGCGCTGGGAATGGCCGGTGAGGAGCAGCAAGAGCTTGACTGGCTGGCACTTTTGGTGTGGGAGCAATTGTCCGATGTTCGTGATTTTTCTTTTATTTTTTTCAGTGGGCGCCCAGGTTCAGCTGGTGGTAAACGTCGAAGCCCTGTTGGTCAGGGAACGCGCAGAACCCCGATGTCTGTGGTGCTGTAGATGCGCTGCCAATGGCCGGTGAGGAGCAGCAAGAGCTTGTGTTGCTGGCACTTTCGGTGTGGGTGCAATCGTCCGACGTTCGTGATATTTCGGGGTTCTTTTCAGTGGGAGCCTAGGTGCAGCGAGTGGTAAACGTCGAAGCCCTGTTGGTCAGGGAAAGCCCGGAGCTCCGATGTCTGTAGTGCTGTACATGAGCTGCCAGTGGCCGGTGAGGAACTGCAAGAGCTTGACTGGCTGGCACTTTGGGTGTGGGATCAATTGTCGGACGTTTTCGATTTTTCAGGGTTTTTTTTCAGTGGCCAACTAGGTGCAGCTGGTGGTAAATGTCGAAGGCCTGTTGGTCAGGGAAAGCCCAGAGCCGCGATGTCTGTGGTGCTGTAGATGCGCTGCCAATGGCCGGTGAGGAGCAGCAAGAGCTTGACTGGCTGGCACTTTCAGTGTGGGAGCAATCGTCCGACGTTCGTGATTTTTCGGGGTTTTTTTTCAGTGGGCGCCCAGGTTCAGCTGGTGGTAAACGTCGAAGCCCTGTTGGTCAGGGAAAGCCCGGAGCCCCGATGTCTGTGGTGCTGTAGATGCGCTGCCAATGGCCGGTGAGGAGCAGCAAGAGGCTGACATGCTGGCACTTTCGGTGTGGGAGGAATCGTCCGACGTTCGTGAGTTTTCGGGGTTTTTTTCAGTGGGCGCCCAGGTTCAGCTGGTGGTAAACGTCGAAGCCCTGTTGGTCAGGGAAAGCCCGGAGCCCCGATGTCTGTGGTGCTGTAGATGCGCTGCCAATGGGCGGTGAGTAGCAGCAAGAGCTTGAGTTCCTGGCACTTTCGTTGTGGGAGCAATCGTCCGACGTTCGTGATTTTTCGGGGTTTTATTTCAGTGTGCGCCCAGGTGCAGCTGGTGGTAAATGTCGAAGCCCTGTTGGTCAGGGAAAGCCCGGAGCCCCGATGTCTGTGGTGCTGTAGATGCGCTGGGAATGGGCGGTGAGGAGCAGCAAGAGCTTGACTGGCTGGCACTTTCGTTGTGGGATCAATCGTCTGATCTTCGTGATTTTTCGTTTATTTTTTTCAGTGGGCGCCCAGGTTCAGCTGGTGGTAAACGTCGAAGCCCTGTTGGTCAGGGAAAGCCCGGAGCCCCGATGTCTGTGGTGCTGTAGATGTGCTGGGAACGGCCGGTGAGGAGCAGCAAGAGCTTGTGTTGCTGGCACTTTCGGTGTGGGAGCAATCGTCCGATGTTCGTGATTTTTCGGGGGTTCTTTTCAGTGGGAGCCCAGGTGCAGCTGGTGGTAAATGTCGAAGCTTGGTTCGTCATGGAAAGCCCGGAGCTCCGATGTCTGTGGTGCTGTAGATGCGCTGCCAATGGCCGGTGAGGAGCAGCAAGAGCTTGACTGGCTGGCACTTTCGGTGTGGGAGTAATCGTCCGACGTTTGTGATTTTTCGGTGTTCTTTTCAGTGGGAGCCCAGGTGCAGCGGGTGGTAAACGTCGAAGCCCTGTTGGTCAGGGAAAGCCCGGAGCCCCGATGTCTGTGGTGCTGTAGATGCGCTGCCAATGGCCGGTGAAAAGCAGCAAGAGCTTGACTGGCTGGCACTTTCAATGTGGGAACAATCGTCCGACGTTCGTGATTTTTCGGGTTTTTTTTCCAGTGGGCGCCCAGGTTCAGCTGGTGGTAAACGTCGAAGCCCTGTTCGTCAGGGAAAGCCCGGAGCCCCGATGTCTGTGGTGCTGTAGATGCGCTGGGAATGGGCGGTGAGGAGCAGCAAGAGCTTGACTGGCTGGCACTTTCGTTGTGGGAGCAATCGTCCGACGTTCGTGATTTTTCGGGCTTTTATTTCAGTGGGAGCCGAGGTGCAGCTGGTGGTAAATGTCGAAGCCCTGTTGGTCAGGGAAAGCCCGGAGCCCCGATGTCTGTGGTGCTGTAGATGCACTGCCAAAGTCCGGTGAGCAGCAGCAAGAGCTTGACTGGCTGACACTTTGGGTGTGGGAGCAGTCGTCGGACGTTCGTGATTTTTCGGGGTTTTATTTCAGTGGGCGCCCAGGTTCAGCTGGTGGTAAACTTCTAAGACCTGTTGGTCAGGGAAAGCCCGGAGCCCCGATGTCTGTGGTGATGTAGATGCGCTTGGAATGGCCGGTGTTCAGCAGCTAGAGCTTGACTGTCTGGCACTTTTGGTGTGGGAGCAATCGTCCGACGTTCGTGATTTTTCGGGGTTCTTTTCAGTGGGAGCCCAGGTGCATCTGGTGGTAAATGTCGAAGGCCTGTTGGTCAGGGAAAGCCCGGAGCCACGATGTCTGTGGTGCTGTAGATGCCCTGCCAATGGCCGGTGAGGAGCAGCAAGAGCTTGGCTGGCTGGCACTTTCGTTGTGGGAGCAATCGTCCAACGTTCGTGATTTTTCGGGGTTTTACTTTCAGTGGGCGCACAGGTGCAGCTGGTGGTAAATGTCGAAGCCATGTTGGTCAGGGAAAGCCCACAGCCCCGATGTCTGTGGTGCTGTAGATGCGTTGGGAATGGCCGGTGAGGAGCAGCAAGAGCATGACAGGCTGGCATTTAAGGTGTGGCAGGAATCGTCCGACGTTCGTGATTTTTGGGGTTTTTTTTTCAGGGGGCACCCAGGTTCAGCTGGTGGTAAACGTCGAAGCCCTGTTCGTCAGGGAAAGCCCGGAGCCCCGATGTCTGTGGTGCTGTAGATGCGCTGGGAATGGGCGGTGAGGAGCAGCAAGAGCTTGACTGGCTGGCACTTTCGTTGTGGGAGCAATCGTCCGACGTTCGTGATTTTTCGGGCTTTTATTTCAGTGGGAGCCGAGGTGCAGCTGGTGGTAAATGTCGAAGCCCTGTTGGTCAGGGAAAGCCCGGAGCCCCGATGTCTGTGGTGCTGTAGATGCGCTGGGAATGGCCGGTGAGGAGCAGCAAGAGCTTGACTGTCTGGCACTTTTGGTGTGGGAGCAATCGTCCGACGTTCGTGATTTTTCGGGGTTCTTTTCAGTGGGAGCCCAGGTGCAGCTGGTGGTAAATGTCGAAGGCCTGTTGGTCAGGGAAAGCCCGGAGCCACGATGTCTGTGGTGCTGTAGATGCGCTGCCAATGGCCGGTGAGGAGCAGCAAGAGCTTGGCTGGCTGGCACTTTCGTTGTGGGAGCAATCGTCCAACGTTCGTGATTTTTCGGGGTTTTACTTTCAGTGGGCGCACAGGTGCAGCTGGTGGTAAATGTCGAAGCCATGTTGGTCAGGGAAAGCCCACAGCCCCGATGTCTGTGGTGCTGTAGATGCGCTGGGAATGGCCGGTGAGGAGCAGCAAGAGCTTGACTGGCTGGCACTTTTGGTGTGGGAGCAATCGTCCGACGTTCGTGATTTTTCATTTATTTTTTTCAGTGGGCGCCCAGGTTCAGCTGGTGGTAAACGTCGAAGCCCTGTTGGTCAGGGAAAGCGGAGAACGCCGATGTCTGTGGTGCTGTAGATGCGCTGCTAATGGCCGGTGAGGAGCAGCAAGAGCTTGACTGGCTGGCACTTTTGGTGTGGGAGCAATCGTCCGACGTTTGTGATTATTCGGGGTTTTTTTTCAGTGGGAGCCCAGGTGCAGCTGGTGGTAACAGTCAAAGCCCTGTTTGTCAGCGAAAGCCCGGAGCCCCGATGTCTGTGGTGCTGTAGATGCGCTGCCAATGGCCGGTGAGGAGCAGCAAGAGCTTGTGTTGCTGGCACTTTTGGTGTGGGAGCAATCGTCGGACGTTTGTGATTTTTGGGGATTTTTATTCACTGGGCGCCCAGGTTCAGCTGGTGGTAAACTTCTAAGCCCTGTTGGTCAGGGAAAGCCCGGAGCCCCGATGTCTGTGGTGCTGTAGATGCGCTGGGAATGGGAGGTGAGGAGCAGCAAGAGCTTGAGTTGCTGGAACTTTCAGTGTGGGAGCAATCGTCCGACGTTCGTGATTTTTCGGGGTTTTATTTCAGTGGGCGCCCAGGTGCAGCTGGTGGTAAATGTCGAAGCCCTGTTGGTCAGGTAAATCCCGGAGCCCCGATGTCTGTGGTGCTGTAGATGCGCTGCCAATGGACGGTGAGGAACAGCAAGAGCTTGACTGTCTGGCACTTTCGGTGTGGGAGCAATCTTAGGACGTTTGTGATTTTTGGGGATTTTTATTCACTGGGCGCCCAGGTTCAGCTGGTGGTAAACGTTGAAGCCCTGTTGGTCAGGGAAAGCCCGGAGCCCCGATGTCTGTGCTGCTGTAGATGTGCTGCCTATGGCCGGTGAGGAGCAGCAAGAGCTTGACTGGCTGGCACTTTGGGTGTGCGAGCAATCGTCGGACGTTCGTGATTTTTCGGGGTTTTATTTCAGTGGGCGCCCAGGTGCAGCTGGTGGTAAACGTCGAAGCCCTGTTGGTCAGGGAAAGCCCGGAGCCCCGATGTCTGTGGTGCTGTAGATGCGCTGGGAATGGCCGGTGAGGAGAAGCAAGAGCTTATGTTGCTGGCACTTTCGGTGTGGGAGCAATCGTCCGACGTTCGTGATTTTTCAGGGTTTTATTTCACTGGGCGCCCCGGTTCAGCTGGTGGTAAACGTCTAAGCCCTGTTGGTCAGGGAAAGCCCGGAGCCCCGATGTCTGTGGTGCTGTAGATGCGCTGGGAATGGCCCGTGAGGAGCAGCAAGAGCTTGTGTTGCTGGTACTTTCGGTGTGGGAGCAATCGTCCGACGTTTTTGATTTTTCAGGGTTTTTTTTCAGTGGGTGCCCAGGTGCAGCTGGTGGTAAACGTCGAAGCCCTGTTGGTCAGGGAAGGCCCGGAGCCCCGATGTCTGTGGTGCTGTAGATGCGCTGGGAATGGCTGGTGAGGAGCAGCAAGAGCTTGACAGGCTGGCACTTTCGGTGTGGGAGCAATCGTCCGACGTTTTTGATGTTTCAGGGTTTTTTTTCAGTGTGCGCCCAGCTGCAGCTGGTGGTAAACGTCGAAGCCCTGTTTGTCAGCGAAAGCCCGGAGCCCCGATGTCTGTGGTGCTGTAGATGCGCTGGGAATGGCTGGTGAGGAGCAGCAAGAGCTTGACAGGCTGGCACTTTCGGTGTGGGAGCAATGGTCCGACGTTTTTGATGTTTCAGGGTTTTTTTTCAGTGTGCGCCCCGCTGCAGCTGGTGGTAAACGTCGAAGCCCTGTTGGTCAGGGAAAGCCCGGAGCCCCGATGTCTGTAGTGCTGTAGATGCGCTGGGAATGGCCGGTGAGTAGCAGCAAGAGCTTGAGTTGCTGGCACTTTCGGTGTGGGAGTAATCGTCCGATGTTCGTGATTTTTCGGGGTTCTTTTCAGTGGGAGCCCAGCTGCAGCGGGTGGTAAACGTCGAATCCCTGTTAGTCAGGGAAAGCCCGGAGCCCTGATGTCTGTGGTGCTGTAGATGCACTGCCAATGCCCGGTGAGGAGCAGGAAGAGCTTGACTGGCTGGCACTTTTGGTGTGGGAGCAATCGTCCGACGTTTGTGATTTTTCGGGGTTCTTTTCAGTGGGAGCCCAGGTGCAGCGTGTGGTAAACGTCGAAGCCCTGTTGGTCAGGGAAAGCCCGGAGCCCCGATGTCTGTGGTGCTGTAGATGCGCCTCCAATGGCCGGTGAGGAGCAGCAAGAGCTTGACTGGCTGGCACTTTCGCTGTGGGAGCAATCGTCCGACTTTTGTTATTTTTCGTTTATTTTTTTCAGTGGGCGCCCAGGTGCACCTGGTGGTAAATGTCGAAGCCCTGTTGGTCAGGGAAAGCCCAGAGCCGCGATGTCTGTGGTGCTGTAGATGCGCTGGGAATGGCCGGTGAGGAGCAGCAAGAGCTTGAGTTGCTGGCACTTTCGGTGTGGGAGCAATTGTCCGACGTTCGTGATTTTTCGGGGTTTTATTTCAGTGGGCGCCCAGGTGCAGCTGGTGGTAAACGTCGAAGCCCTGTTGGTCAGGGAAAGCCCGGAGCCCCGGTATCTGTGGTGCTGTAGATGCGCTGGGAATGGCTGGTGAGAAGCACCAAGAGCTTGACTGGCTGGCACTTTTGGTGTCGGAGCAATCGTCCGACGTTTCTGATTTTTCGGGGTTCTTTTCAGTGGGCGCCCAGGTGCAGCTGGTGGTAAACGTCGAAGCCCTGTTGGTCAGGGAAAGCCCGGAGCCCCGATGTCTGTGATGCTGTAGATGCGCTGGGAATGGCCGGTGAGGAGCAGCAAGAGCTTGACAGGCTGGCACATTCGGTGTGGGAGCAATCGTCCGACGTTCGTGATTTTTCGGGGTTCTTTTCAGTGGGAGCCCAGGTGCAGCTGGTGGTAAATGTCGAAGCCCTGATGGTCAGGGAAAGCCCGGAGCCCCGATGTCTGTGGTGCTGTAGATGCACTGCCACTGTCCGGTGAGGAGCAGCAAGAGCTTGACTGGCTGGCACTTTTGGTGTGGGAGCAATCGTCCGACGTTCGTCATTTTTCAGGGTTTTTTTTCAGGGGGCGCCCAGGTTCAGCTAGTGGTAAACGTCAAAGCCCTGTTGGTCAGGGAAAGCGCAGAACCCCGATGTCTGTGGTGCTGTAGATGCGCTGCCAAAGTCCGGTCAGGAGCAGCAAGAGCTTGACTGGCTGGCACTTTCGGTGTGGGAGCAATCGTCCGACGTTTATGATTTTTCGGGCTTTTATTTCAGTGGGCGCCCAGGTTCAGCTGGTGGTAAACGTCGAAGCCCTGTTGGTCAGGGAACGCCCGGAGCCCCGGTGTCGGTGGTGCTGTAGATGCGCTGGGAATGGCCGGTGAGGAGCAGCAAGAGCTTGACTGGCTGGCACTTTTGGTGTGGGAGCAATCGTCCGACGTTCGTGATTTTTCATTTATTTTTTTCAGTGGGTGCCCAGGTGCAGCTGGTGGTAAACGTCGAAGCCCTGTTGTTCAGGGAAAGCGGAGAGCCCCGATGTCTGTGGTGCTGTAGATGCACTGCCAAAGTCCGGTGAGTAGCAGCAAGAGCTTGAGTTGCTGGCACTTTCGGTGTGGGAGCAATCGTCCGACGTTCGTGATTTTTCGGGGTTTTATTTCAGTGGGCGCCCAGGTTCAGCTGGTGGTAAACGTCGAAGCCCTGTTGGTCAGGGAAAGCGTAGAGCCCCGATGTCTGTGGTGCTGTAGATGCGCTGGGAATGGCCGCTGAGGAGCAGCAAGAGCTTGAGTTGCTGGCACTTTCGGTGTGGGAGCAATTGTCCGACGTTCGTGATTTTTCGGGGTTCTTTTCAGTGGGCGCCCAGGTGCAGCTGGTGGTAAACGTCGAAGCCCTGTTGGTCAGGGAAAGCCCGGAGCCCCGATGTCTGTGGTGCTGTAGATGCGCTGCCAATGGGCGGTGAGTAGCAGCAAGAGCTTGAGTTCCTGGCACTTTCGTTGTGGGAGCAATCGTCCGACGTTCGTGATTTTTCGGAGTTTTATTTCAGTGTGCGCCCAGGTGCAGCTGGTGGTAAATGTCGAAGCCCTGTTGGTCAGGGAAAGCCCGGAGCCCTGATGTCTGTGGTGCTGTAGATGCGCTGGGAATGGGCGGTGAGGAGCAGCAAGAGCTTGACTGGCTGGCACTTTCGTTGTGGGATCAATCGTCTGATCTTCGTGATTTTTCGTTTATTTTTTTCAGTGGGCGCCCAGGTTCAGCTGGTGGTAAACGTCGAAGCCCTGTTCGTCAGGGAAAGCCCGGAGCCCCGATGTCTGTGGTGCTGTAGATGTGCTGGGAACGGCCGGTGAGGAGCAGCAAGAGCTTGTGTTGCTGGCACTTTCGGTGTGGGAGCAATCGTCCGATGTTCGTGATTTTTCGGGGGTTCTTTTCAGTGGGAGCCCAGGTGCAGCTGGTGGTAAACGTCGAAGACCTGTTGGTCAGGGAAAGCCCGGAGCTCCGATGTCTGTGGTGCTGTAGATGCGCTGGGAATGGGCGGTGAGGAGCAGCAAGAGCTTGACTGGCTGGCACTTTCGGTGTGGGAGCAATCGTCCGACGTTTGTGATTTTTCGGTGTTCTTTTCAGTGGGAGCCCAGGTGCAGCGGGTGGTAAACGTCGAAGCCCTGTTGGTCAGGGAAAGCCCGGAGCCCCGATGTCTGTGGTGCTGTAGATGCGCTGGGAATGGCCGGTGAGGAGCAGCAAGAGCTTGTGTTGCTGGCACTTTCGGTGTGGGAGCAATCGTCCGACGTTTGTGATTTTTCGGTGTTCTTTTCAGTGGGAGCCCAGGTGCAGCGGGTGGTAAACGTCGAAGCCCTGTTGGTCAGGGAAAGCCCGGAGCCCCGATGTCTGTGGTGCTGTAGATGCGCTGCCAATGGCCGGTGAATAGCAGCAAGAGCTTGACTGGCTGGCACTTTCAATGTGGGAACAATCGTCCGACGTTCGTGATTTTTCGGGTTTTTTTTCCAGTGCGCGCCCAGGTTCAGCTGGTGGTAAACGTCGAAGCCCTGTTCGTCAGGGAAAGCCCGGAGCCCCGATGTCTGTGGTGCTGTAGATGCGCTGGGAATGGGAGGTGAGTAGCAGCAAGAGCTTGAGTTGCTGGCACTTTCGATGTGGGAGCAATCGTGCGATGTTCGTGATTTTTCGTTTATTTTTTTCAGTGGGCGCCCAGGTGCAGCTGGTGGTAAACGTTGAAGCCCTGTTGGTCAGGGAAAGCCCGGAGCCCCGATGTCTGTGGTGCTGTAGATGCGCTGCCAATGGCCGGTGAGGAGCAGCAAGAGCTTGACTGGCTGGCACTTCAGGTGTGGGAGCAATCGTCCGACGTTTGTGATTTTTCGTTTATTTATTTCAGTGGGCGCCCAGGTGCAGCTGGTGGTAAATGTCAAAGCCCTGTTCGTCAGGGAAAGCCCGGAGCCGGGATGTCTGTGGTGCTGTAGATTCACTGCCCATGGCCGGTGAGGAGCAGCAAGAGCTTGACTGGCTGGCACTTTTGGTGTGGGAGCAATCGTCCGACGTTTTTGATTTTTCAGGGTTTTTTTTCAGTGGGTAACCAGGTGCAGCTGGTGGTAAATGTCGAAGCCCTGTTGGTCAGGGAAAGCCCGGAGCCGTGATGTCTGTGGTGCTGTAGATGCGGTGCCAATGGCCGGTGAGGAGCAGCAAGAGCTTGACTGACTGGGACTTTCGGTGTGGGAGCAATCGTCCGACGTTTGTGATATTTGGGGATTTTTTTTCCAGTGGGCGCCCAAGTTCAGCGAGTGGTAAACGTCGAAGGCCTGTTGGTCAGGGAAAGCCCGGAGCCCCGATGTCTGTGGTGCTGTAGATGCGCTGGGAATGGCCGGTGAGGAGCAGCAAGAGCTTCATTGGCTGGCACTTTTGCTGTGGGAGCAATCGTCCGACGTTCGTGATTTTTCTTTAATTTTTTTCAGTGGGCGCCCAGGTTCAGCGGGTGGTAAACGTCGAAGCCCTGTTGGTCAGGGAAAGCCCGGAGCCGCGATGTCTGTGGTGCTGTAGATGCGCTGCCAATGGCCGGTGAGGAGCAGCAAGAGGCTGACATGCTGGCACTTTCGGTGTGGGAGGAATCGTCCGACGTTAGTGAGTTTTCGGGGTTTTTTTCAGTGGGCGCCCAGGTGCAGCTGGTGGTAAACGTCGAAGCCCTGTTGGTCAGGGAAAGCCCGGAGCCCCGATGTCTGTGGTGCTGTAGATGCGCTGCCAATGGGCGGTGAGTAGCAGCAAGAGCTTGAGTTCCTGGCACTTTCGTTGTGGGAGCAATCGTCCGACGTTCGTGATTTTTCGGAGTTTTATTTCAGTGTGCGCCCAGGTGCAGCTGGTGGTAAATGTCGAAGCCCTGTTGGTCAGGGAAAGCCCGGAGCCCTGATGTCTGTGGTGCTGTAGATGCGCTGGGAATGGGCGGTGAGGAGCAGCAAGAGCTTGACTGGCTGGCACTTTCGTTGTGGGATCAATCGTCTGATCTTCGTGATTTTTTGTTTATTTTTTTCAGTGGGCGCCCAGGTTCAGCTGGTGGTAAACGTCGAAGCCCTGTTGGTCAGGGAAAGCCCGGAGCCCCGATGTCTGTGGTGCTGTAGATGTGCTGGGAACGGCCGGTGAGGAGCAGCAAGAGCTTGTGTTGCTGGCACTTTCGGTGTGGGAGCAATCGTCCGATGTTCGTGATTTTTCGGGGGTTCTTTTCAGTGGGAGCCCAGGTGCAGCTGGTGGTAAATGTCGAAGCTTGGTTCGTCATGGAAAGCCCGGAGCTCCGATGTCTGTGGTGCTGTAGATGCGCTGCCAATGGGCGGTGAGGAGCAGCAAGAGCTTGACTGGCTGGCACTTTCGGTGTGGGAGCAATCGTCCGACGTTTGTGATTTTTCGGTGTTCTTTTCAGTGGGAGCCCAGGTGCAGCGGGTGGTAAACGTCGAAGCCCTGTTGGTCAGGGAAAGCCCGGAGCCCCGATGTCTGTGGTGCTGTAGATGCGCTGGGAATGGCCGGTGAGGAGCAGCAAGAGCTTGTGTTGCTGGCACTTTCGGTGTGGGAGCAATCGTCCGACGTTTGTAATTTTTCGGTGTTCTTTTCAGTGGGAGCCCAGGTGCAGCGGGTGGTAAACGTCGAAGCCCTGTTGGTCAGGGAAAGCCCGGAGCCCCGATGTCTGTGGTGCTGTACATGCGCTGCCAATGGCCGGTGAATAGCAGCAAGAGCTTGACTGGCTGGCACTTTCAATGTGGGAACAATCGTCCGACGTTCGTGATTTTTCGGGTTTTTTTTCCAGTGCGCGCCCAGGTTCAGCTGGTGGTAAACGTCGAAGCCCTGTTCGTCAGGGAAAGCCCGGAGCCCCGATGTCTGTGGTGCTGTAGATGCGCTGGGAATGGGAGGTGAGTAGCAGCAAGAGCTTGAGTTGCTGGCACTTTCGATGTGGGAGCAATCGTGCGATGTTCGTGATTTTTCGTTTATTTTTTTCAGTGGGCACCCAGGTGCAGCTGGTGGTAAACGTTGAAGCCCTGTTGGTCAGGGAAAGCCCGGAGCCCCGATGTCTGTGGTGCTGTAGATGCGCCTCCAATGGCCGGTGAGGAGCATCAAGAGCTTGACAGGCTGGCATTTAAGGTGTGGCAGGAATCGTCCGACATTTGTGATTTTTGGGGTTTTTTTTTCAGGGGGCACCCAGGTTCAGCTGGTGGTAAATGTCGAAGCCCTGTTGGTCAGGGAAAGCCCGGAGCCACGATGTCTGTGGTGCTGTAGATGCGCTGCCCATGGCCCGTGAGTAGCAGCAAGAGCTTGACTGACTGGGACTTTTGGTGTGGGAGCAATCGTCCTACGTTCGTGATTTTTCGTGGTTTTAATTTCAGTGGGCGCCCAGGTGCAGCTGGTGGTAAATGTCGAAGCCCTGTTGGTCTGGGGAAGCCCGGAGCCCCGATGTCTGTGGTGCTGTAGATGCACTGCCAAAGTCCGGTGAGTAGCAGCAAGAGCTTGACTGGCTGGCACTTTCGGTGTGGGAGCAATCGTCCGACGTTTGTGATTTTTCGGGGTTTTTTTCAGCGGGCGCCCAGGTGCAGCTGGTGGTAAACGTTGAAGCCCTGTTGTTCAGGGAAAGCGCAGGACCCCGATGTCTGTGGTGCTGTAGATGCACTGCCAAAGTCCGGTGAGTAGCAGCAAGAGCTTGAGTTGCTGGCACTTTCGGTGTGGGAGCAATCGTCCGACGTTTGTGATTTTTCGGGGTTTTTTTCAGCGGGCTCCGAGGTGCAGCTGGTGGTAAACGTCGAAGCCCTGTTGGTCAGGGAAAGCCCGGAGCCCCGATGTCTGTGGTGCTGTAGATGCGCTGCCAATGGCCGGTGAGGAGCAGCAAGAGCTTGACTGGCTGGCACTTCAGGTGTGGGAGCAATCGTCCGACGTTTGTGATTTTTCGTTTATTTATTTCAGTGGGCGCCCAGGTGCAGGTGGTGGTAAATGTCAAAGCCCTGTTCGTCAGGGAAAGCCCGGAGCCGGGATGTCTGTGGTGCTGTAGATTCACTGCCCATGGCCGGTGAGGAGCAGCAAGAGCTTGACTGGCTGGCACTTTTGGTGTGGGAGCAATCGTCCGACGTTTTTGATTTTTCAGGGTTTTTTTTCAGTGGGTAACCAGGTGCAGCTGGTGGTAAATGTCGAAGCCCTGTTGGTCAGGGAAAGCCCGGAGCCGTGATGTCTGTGGTGCTGTAGATGCGGTGCCAATGGCCGGTGAGGAGCAGCAAGAGCTTGACTGACTGGGACTTTCGGTGTGGGAGCAATCGTCCGACGTTTGTGATATTTGGGGATTTTTTTTCCAGTGGGCGCCCAAGTTCAGCGAGTGGTAAACGTCGAAGGCCTGTTGGTCAGGGAAAGCCCGGAGCCCCGATGTCTGTGGTGCTGTAGATGCGCTGGGAATGGCCGGTGAGGAGCAGCAAGAGCTTCATTGGCTGGCACTTTTGCTGTGGGAGCAATCGTCCGACGTTCGTGATTTTTCTTTAATTTTTTTCAGTGGGCGCCCAGGTTCAGCGGGTGGTAAACGTCGAAGCCCTGTTGGTCAGGGAAAGCCCGGAGCCGCGATGTCTGTGGTGCTGTAGATGCGCTGCCAAAGTCCGGTGAGTAGCAGCAGGACCTTGAGTTGCTGGCACTTTCGTTGTGGGAGCAATCGTCCGACGTTCGTGATTTTTCGGAGTTTTATTTCAGTGGGCGCCCAGGTGCAGCTGGTGGTAAATGTCGAAGCCCTGTTGGTCAGGGAAAGCCCGGAGCCCCGATGTCTGTGGTGCTGTAGATGCGCTGCCAATGGGCGGTGAGTAGCAGCAAGAGCTTGAGTTGCTGGCACTTTCGGTGTGGGAGCAATCGTCCGATGTTCATGATTTTTCGTTTATTTTTTTCAGTGGGCGCCCAGGTGCAGCTGGTGGTAAACGTCGAAGCCCTGTTCGTCAGGGAAAGCCCGGAGCCCCGATGTCTGTGGTGCTGTAGATGCGCTGGGAATGGGCGGTGAGGAGCAGCAAGAGCTTGTGTTGCTGGCACTTTCGGTGTGGGAGCAATCGTCCGATGTTCGTGATTTTTCGGGGTTTTACTTTCAGTGGGCGCCCAGGTTCAGCTGGTGGTAAACGTCGAAGCCCTGTTGGTCAGGGAAAGCCCGGAGCCCCGATGTCTGTGGTGCTGTAGATGCGCTGCCAGTGGCCGGTGAGGAGCAGCAAGAGCTTGACTGGCTGGCACTTTCGGTGTGGGAGCAATCGTCCGACGTTCGTGATTTTTCGGGGTTTTACTTTCAGTGGGCGCCCAGGTTCAGCTGGTGGTAAATGTCGAAGCCCTGATGGTCAGGGAAAGCCCGGAGCCGCGATGTCTGTGGTGCTGTAGATGCGCTGCCAATGGCCGGTGAGGAGCAGCAAGAGCTTGACTGGCTGGCACTTTCAATGTGGGAACATTCATCCGACGTTCGTGATTTTTCGGGTTTTTTTTCCAGTGGGCGCCCAGGTTCAGCTGGTGGTAAACGTCGAAGCCCTGTTCGTCAGGGAAAGCCCGGAGCCCCGATGTCTGTGGTGCTGTAGATGCGCTGGGAATGGCCGGTGAGGAGCAGCAAGAGCTTGTGTTGCTGGCACTTTCGGTGTGGGAGCAATCGTCCGACGTTCGTGATTTTTCGGGGTTCTTTTCAGTGGGAGCCCAGGTGCAGCGAGTGGTAAACGTCGAAGCCCTGTTGGTCAGGGAAAGCCCGGAGCTCCGATGTCTGTGGTGCTGTAGATGCGCTGCCAATGGCCGGTGAGGAGCAGCAAGACCTTGACAGGCTGGCACTTTCGTTGTGGGAGCAATCGTCGGACGTTCGTGATTTTTCGGGGTTTTATTTCAGTGGGCTCCCAGGTGCAGCTGGTGGTAAACATCGAAGCCCTGTTGGTCAGGGAAAGCCCGGAGCCCCGATGTCTGTGGTGCTGTAGATGCGCTGCCAATGGCCGGTGAGGAGCAGCAAGAGCTTGACTGGCTGGCACTTTCGGTGTGGGAGCAATCGTCCGACGTTTGTGATTTTTCGTTTATTTTTTTCAGTGGGCGCCCAGGTGCAGCGGGTGGTAAACGTTGAAGCCCAGTTGGTCAGGGAAAGCTCGGAGCCCCGATGTCTGTGGTGCTGTAGATGCCCTGCCAATGGGCAGTGAGTAGCAGCAAGAGCTTGAGTTGCTGGCAGTTTCGGTGTGGGAGCAATCGTCCGATATTCATGATTTTTCGTTTATTTTTTTCAGTGGGCGCCCAGGTGCAGCTGGTGGTAAACGTCGAACGCTGTTCGTCAGGGAAAGCCTGGAGCCCCGATGTCTGTGGTGCTGTAGATGCACTGCCAAAGTCCGGTGAGTAGCAGCAAGAGCTTGAGTTGCTGGCAGTTTCGTTGTGGGAGCAATCGTCCGACGTTCGTGATTTTTCGGGGTTTTATTTCAGTGGGAGCCCAGGTGCAGCTGGTGGTAAATGTCGAAGCCCTGATGGTCAGGGAAAGCCCGGAGCCCCGATGTCTGTGGTGCTGTAGATGTGCTGCCAAAGTCCGGTGAGGAGCAGCAAGAGCTTGAGTTGCTGGCACTTTCGTTGTGGGAGCAATCGTCCGACGTTCGTGATTTTTCGGGTTTTTTTTCCAGTGGGCGCCCAGGTTCAGCTGGTGGTAAACGTCGAAGCCCTGTTGGTCAGGGAAAGCCCGGAGCCCCGATGTCTGTGGTGCTGTAGATGTGCTGCCAATCGCCGCTGAGGAGCAGCAAGAGCTTGACTGGCTGGCACTTTGGGTGTGGGAGCAATCGTCGGACGTTCGTGATTTTTCGGGGTTTTATTTCAGTGGGCGCCCAGGTTCAGCTGGTGGTAATCGTCGAAGCCCAGTTGGTCAGGGAAAGCCCGGAGCCCCGATGTCTGTGGTGCTGTAGATGCGCTGGGAATGGCCGGTGTTCAGCAGCTAGAGCTTGACTGTCTGGCACTTTTGGTGTGGGAGCAATCGTCCGACGTTCGTGATTTTTCGGGGTTCTTTTCAGTGGGAGCCCAGGTGCAGCTGGTGGTAAACGTCGAAGGCCTGTTGGTCAGGGAAAGCCCAGAGCCCCGATGTCTGTGGTGCTGTAGATGCGCTGGGAATGGCCGGTGAGGAGCAGCAAGAGCTTGAGTTGCTGGCACTTTCGGTGTGGGAGGAATCGTCCGACGTTCGTGATTTTTCGGGGTTTTATTTCACTGGGCTCCCAGGTTCAGCTGGTGGTAAACGTCGAAGCCCTGTTGGTCAGGGAAAGCCCGGAGCCCCGATGTCTGTGGTGCTGTAGATGCGCTGCCAATGGCCGGTCAGGAGCAGCAAGAGGTTGACTGGCTGGCACTTTTGGTGTGGGAGCAATCGTCCGACGTTCGTGATTTTTCGGGGTTCTTTTCAGTGGGAGCCCAGGTTCAGCGAGTGGTAAACGTCGAAGGCCTGTTGGTCAGGGAAAGCCCGGAGCCCCGATGTCTGTGGTGCTGTAGATGCGCTGGGAATGGCCGGTGAGGAGCAGCAAGAGCTTGACTGGCTGGCACTTTCGGTGTGGGAGCAAACGTGCGATGTTCGTGATTTTTCGTTTATTTTTTTCAGTGGGCGCCCAGGTTCAGCTGGTGGTAAACGTTGAAGCCCTGTTGGTCAGGGAAAGCGCAGAACCCCGATGTCTGTGGTGCTGTAGATGCACTGCCAAAGTCCGGTGAGTAGCAGCAAGAGCTTGAGTTGCTGGCACTTTCGGTGAGGGAGGAATCGTCCGACGTTCGTGATTTTTCGGGGTTTTATTTCAGTGGGCGCCCAGGTTCAGCTGGTGGTAAACTTCTAAGCCCTGTTGGTCAGGGAAAGCCCGGAGCCCCGATGTCTGTGGTGCTGTAGATGCGCTGGGAATGGCCGGTGTTCAGCAGCTAGAGCTTGACTGTCTGGCACTTTTGGTGTGGGAGCAATCGTCCGACGTTCGTGATTTTTCGGGGTTCTTTTCAGTGGGAGCCGAGGTGCAGCTGGTGGTAAATGTCGAAGCCCTGATGGTCAGGGAAAGCCCGGAGCCCCGATGTCTGTGGTGCTGTAGATGCGCTGGGAATGGCCGGTGTTCAGCAGCTAGAGCTTGACTGGCTGGCACTTTCGGTGTGGGAGCAATCGTCCGATGTTCGTGATTTTTCAGGGTTTTACTTTCAGTGGGCGCACAGGTGCAGCTGGTGGTAAACGTCGAAGCCCTGTTGGTCAGGGAAAGCCCACAGCCCCGATGTCTGTGGTGCTGTAGATGCGCTGGGAATGGGCGGTGAGCAGCAGCAAGAGCTTGAGTTGCTGGCACTTTCAGTGTAGGAGCAATCGTCGGACGTTTGTGATTTTTGGGGATTTTTATTCACTGGGCGCCCAGGTGCAGCTGGTGGTAAATGTCGAAGCCCTGTTGGTCAGGGAAAGCGCAGAACCCTGATGTCTGTGGTGCTGTAGATGCACTGCCAAAGTCCGGTGAGTAGCAGCAAGAGCTTGAGTTGCTGGCACTTTCGTTGTGGGAGCAATCGTCCGACGTTCGTGATTTTTCTTTTATTTTTTTCAGTGGGCGCCCAGGTGCAGCTGGTGGTAAACGTCGAAGCCCTGTTTGTCAGGGAAAGCCCGGAGCCCCGATGTCTGTGGTGCTGTAGATGCGCTGGGAATGGCCGGTGAGGAGCACCAAGAGCTTGACTGGCTGGCACTTTCGTTGTGGGAGCAATCGTCCGACGTTCGTGATTTTTCGGGGTTCTTTTCAGTGGGAGCCCAGGTGCAGCGAGTGGTAAACGTCGAAGCCCTGTTGGTCAGGGAAAGCGCAGAACCCCGATGTCTGTGGTGCTGTAGATGCATTGCCAAAGTCCGGTGAGTAGCAGCAAGAGCTTGAGTTGCTGGCACTTTCGTTGTGGGAGCAATCGTCCGACGTTCGTGATTTTTCGTTTATTTATTTCAGTGGGCGCCCAGGTGCACCTGGTGGTAAACGTCAAAGCCCTGTTGGTCAGGGAAAGCGCAGAACCCTGATGTCTGTGGTGCTGTAGATGCACTGCCAAAGTCCGGTGAGTAGCAGCAAGAGCTTGAGTTGCTGGCACTTTTGTTGTGGGAGCAATCGTCCGACGTTCGTGATTTTTCGGGGTTTTATTTCAGTGGGCGCCCAAGTGCAGCTGGTGGTAAATGTCGAAGCCCTGATGGTCAGGGAAAGCCCGGAGCCCCGATGTCTGTGGTGCTGTAGATGCGCTGGGAATGGGCGGTGAGGAGCAGCAAGAGCTTGACTGGCTGGCACTTTCAATGTGGGAACAATCGTCCGACGTTCGTGATTTTTTGGGTTTTTTTTGTAGTGGGCGCCCAGGTTCAGCTGGTGGTAAACGTCGAAGCCCTGTTGGTCAGGGAAAGCCCGGAGCCCCGATGTCTGTGGTGCTGTAGATGCGCTGGGAATGGCCGGTGAGGAGCAGCAAGAGATTGTGTTGCTGGCAATTTCGGTTTGGGTGCAATCGTCCGACGTTCGTGATTTTTCGGGGTTTTTTTCAGTGGGAGCCCAGGTGCAGCGAGTGGTAAACGTCGAAGCCCTGTTGGTCAGGGAAAGCCCGGAGCTCCGATGTCTGTGGTGCTGTAGATGAGCTGCCAGTGGCCGGTGAGGAACTGCAAGAGCTTGACTGGCTGGCACTTTCGGTGTGGGATCAATTGTCCGACGTTTTTGATTTTTCAGGGTTTTTTTTCAGTGGGTAACCAGGTGCAGCTGGTGGTAAATGTCGAAGCCCTGTTGGTGAGGGAAAGCCCGGAGCCGTGATGTCTGTGGTGCTGTAGATGCGCTGGGAATGGGCGGTGAGGAGCAGCAAGAGCTTGTGTTGCTGGCACTTTCGGTGTGGGAGCAATCGTCCGATGTTCGTGATTTTTCGGGGTTTTACTTTCAGTGGGCGCCCAGGTGCAGCTGGTGGTAAACGTCGAAGCCCTGTTGGTCAGGGAAAGCCCGGAGCCCCGATGTCTGTGGTGCTGTAGATGCCCTGCCAATGGGCGGTGAGTAGCAGCAAGAGCTTGAGTTGCTGGCACTTTCGGTGTGAGAGGAATCGTCCGACGTTCGTGATTTTTCGGGGTTTTATTTCAGTGGGAGCCCAGGTGCAGCTGGTGGTAAACGTCGAAGCCCTGTTGGTCAGGGAAAGCCCGGAGCCCCGATGTCTGTGGTGCTGTAGATGCGCTGCCACTCTCCGGTGAGGAGCAGCAAGAGCTTGAGTTGCTGGCACTTGCGTTGTGGGAGCAATCGTCCGACGTTTGTGATTTTTCGGGGTTTTATTTCAGTGGGCGCCCAGGTGCAGCTGGTGGTAAATGTCGAAGCCCTGATGGTCAGGGAAAGCCCGGAGCCGCGATGTCTGTGTTGCTGTAGATGCGCTGCCAATGGCCGGTGAGGAGCAGCAAGAGCTTGACTGGCTGGCACTTTCAATGTGGGAACAATCGTCCGACGTTCGTGATTTTTCGGGTTTTTTTTCCAGTGGGCGCCCAGGTTCAGCTGGTGGTAAACGTCGAAGCCCTGTTGGTCAGGGAAAGCCCGGAGCCCCGATGTCTGTGGTGCTGTAGATGCGCTGGGAATGGGCGGTGAGGAGCAGCAAGAGCTTGAGTTGCTGGCACTTTTGGTGTGGGAGCAATTGTCCGATGTTCGTGATTTTTCGGGCTTTTATTTCAGTGGGAGCCGAGGTGCAGCTGGTGGTAAATGTCGAAGCCCTGATGGTCAGGGAAAGCCCGGAGCCCCGATGTCTGTGGTGCTGTAGATGCACTGCCAAAGTCCGGTGAGCAGCAGCAAGAGCTTGACTGGCTGACACTTTGGGTGTGGGCGCAATCGTCGGACGTTCGTGATTTTTCGGGGTTTTATTTCAGTGGGCGCCCAGGTTCAGCTGGTGGTAAACTTCTAAGACCTGTTGGTCAGGGAAAGCCCGGAGCCCCGATGTCTGTGGTGATGTAGATGCTCTGGGAATGGCCGGTGTTCAGCAGCTAGAGCTTGACTGTCTGGCACTTTTGGTGTGGGAGCAATCGTCCGACGTTCGTGATTTTTCGGGGTTCTTTTCAGTGGGAGCCCAGGTTCAGCGAGTGGTAAACGTCGAAGGCCTGTTGGTCAGGGAAAGCCCGGAGCCCCAATGTCTGTGGTGTTGTAGATGCACTGCCACTGTCCGGTGAGGAGCAGCAAGAGCTTGGCTGGCTGGCACTTTTGGTGTGGGAGCAATCGTCCGACGTTCGTCATTTTTCAGGGTTTTTTTTCAGTGGGCGCCCAGGTGCAGCTGGTGGTAAATGTCGAAGGCCTGTTGGTCAGGGAAAGCCCGGAGCCACGATGTCTGTGGTGCTGTAGATGCGCTGCCAATGGCCGGTGAGGAGCAGCAAGAGCTTGGCTGGCTGGCACTTTCGTTGTGGGAGCAATCGTCCAACGTTCGTGATTTTTCGGGGTTTTACTTTCAGTGGGCGCACAGGTGCAGCTGGTGGTAAATGTCGAAGCCATGTTGGTCAGGGAAAGCCCACAGCCCCGATGTCTGTGGTGCTGTAGATGCGTTGGGAATGGCCGGTGAGGAGCAGCAAGAGCATGACAGGCTGGCATTTAAGGTGTGGCAGGAATCGTCCGACGTTCGTGATTTTTGGGGTTTTTTTTTCAGGGGGCACCCAGGTGCAGCTGGTGGTAAATGTCGAAGCCCGGTTGGTCAGGGAAACCCCGGAGCCCCGATGTCTGTGGTGCTGTAGATGCGCTGGGAATGGCCGGTGAGGAGCAGCAAGAGCTTGACTGGCTGGCACTTTCGGTGTGGGAGCAATCGTCCGACGTTCGTGATTTTTCGGGGTTCTTTTCAGTGGGAGCCCAGCTGCAGCGAGTGGTAAACGTCGAAGCCCTGTTGGTCAGGGAAAGCCCGGAGCCCCGATGTCTGTGGTGCTGTAGATGCGCTGGGAATGGCCGGTGAGGAGCAGCAAGAGCTTGACAGGCTGGCACTTTCGGTGTGGGAGCAATCGTCCGATGTTCGTGATTTTTCGTTTATTTTTTTCAGTGGGCGCCCAGGTTCAACTGGTGGTAAACGTCGAAGCCCTGTTCGTCAGGGAAAGCTCAGAGCCCCGATGTCTGTGGTGCTGTAGATGCGCTGGGAATGGCCGGTGAGGAGCAGCAAGAGCTTGTGTTGCTGGCACTTTCGGTGTGGGAGCAATCGTCCGATGTTCGTGATTTTTCGGGGTTTTACTTTCAGTGGGCGCCCAGGTTCAGCTGGTGGTAAACGTCGAAGCCCTGTTGGTCACGGAAAGCCCGGAGCCCCGATATCTGTGATGCTGTAGATGCGCTGGGAATGGGCGGTGAGGAGAAGCAAGAGCTTGACTGTCTGGCACTTTCGGTGTGGGAGCAATCGTCCGATGTTCGTGATTTTTAGTTTATTTTTTTCAGTGGGCGCCCAGGTTCAGCTGGTGGTAAACGTCGAAGCCCTGTTGGTCAGGGAAAGCGCAGAACCCCAATGTATGTGGTGCTGTAGATGCACTGCCAAAGTCTGGTGAGTAGCAGCAAGAGCTTGAGTTGCTGGCACTTTCGTTGTGGGAGCAATCGTCCGACGTTCGTGATTTTTCGGAGTTTTATTTCAGTGGGCGCCCAGGTGCAGCTGGTGGTAAATGTCGAAGCCCTGTTGGTCAGGGAAAGCCCGGAGCCCCGATGTCTGTGGTGCTGTAGATGCGCTGGGAATGGTCGGTGAGGAGCAGCAAGAGGCTGACATGCTGGCACTTTCGGTGTGGGAGCAATCGTCCGACGTTCGTGATTTTTGGGGTTTTTTTCAGTGGGCGCCCAGGTGCAGCTGGTGGTAAACGTTGAAGCCCTGTTCGTCAGGGAAAGCCCAGAGCCCCGATGTCTGTGGTGCTGTAGATGCACTGGGAGTGGCCGGGGAGGAGCAGCAAGAGCTTGACTGGCTGGCACTTTCGTTGTGGGAGCAATCGTCTGACGTTCGTGATTTTTCGGGGTTTTATTTCAGTGGGCGCCCAGGTGCAGCTGGTGGTAAACGTTGAAGCCCTGTTGGTCAGGGAAAGCTCGGAGCCCCGATGTCTGTGGTGCTGTAGATGCCCTGCCAATGGGCAGTGAGTAGCAGCAAGAGCTTGAGTTGCTGGCACTTTCGGTGTGGGAGCAATCGTCCGATGTTCGTGATTTTTCGTTTATTTTTTTCAGTGGGCGCCCAGGTGCAGCTGGTGGTAAACGTCGAAGCCCTGTTGGTCAGGGAAAGCCCGGAGCCCCGATGTCTGTGGTGCTGTAGATGCGCTGCCAAAGTCCGGTGAGGAGCAGCAAGAGCTTGAGTTGCTGGCACTTTCGGTGTGGGAGCAATCGTCTGACGTTCGTGATTTTTCGGGTTTTTTTTCCAGTGGGCGCCCAGGTGCAGCTGGTGGTAAACGTCGAAGCCCTGTTTGTCAGGGAAAGCCCGGAGCCCCGATGTCTGTGGTGCTGTAGATGCGCTGGGAATGGCCGGTGAGGAACAGCAGGAGCTTGTGTTGCTGGCACTTTCGGTGTGGGTGCAATCGTCCGACGTTCGTGATTTTTCGGGGTTCTTTTCAGTGGGAGTCCAGGTGCAGCGAGTGGTAAACGTCGAAGCCCTGTTGGTCAGGGAAAGCCTGGAGCCCCGATGTCTGTGGTGCTGTAGATGCGCTGGGAATGGCCGGTGAGGAGCAGCAAGAGCTTGACTGGCTGGCACTTTTGGTGTGGGAGCAATTGTCCGATGTTCGTGATTTTTCTTTTATTTTTTTCAGTGGGCGCCCAGGTTCAGCTGGTGGTAAACGTCGAAGCCCTGTTGGTCAGGGAACGCGCAGAACCCCGATGTCTGTGGTGCTGTAGATGCGCTGCCAATGGCCGGTGAGGAGCAGCAAGAGCTTGACTGTCTGGCACTTTCGGTGTGGGAGCAATCGTCCGACGTTCGTGTTTTTTGGAGGTTTTATTTCAGTGGGCGCCCAGGTTCAGCTGGTGGTAAACGTTGAAGCCCAGTTGGTCAGGGAAACCCCGGAGCCCCGATGTCTGTGGTGCTGTAGATGCGCTGGGAATGGCCGGTGAGGAGCAGCAAGAGCTTGTGTTGCTGGCACTTTCGGTGTGGGTGCAATCGTCCGACGTTCGTGATATTTCGGGGTTCTTTTCAGTGGGAGCCTAGGTGCAGCGAGTGGTAAACGTCGAAGCCCTGTTGGTCAGGGAAAGCCCGGAGCTCCGATGTCTGTAGTGCTGTACATGAGCTGCCAGTGGCCGGTGAGGAACTGCAAGAGCTTGACTGGCTGGCACTTTGGGTGTGGGATCAATTGTCGGACGTTTTCGATTTTTCAGGGTTTTTTTTCAGTGGCCAACTAGGTGCAGCTGGTGGTAAATGTCGAAGGCCTGTTGGTCAGGGAAAGCCCAGAGCCGCGATGTCTGTGGTGCTGTAGATGCGCTGCCAATGGCCGGTGAGGAGCAGCAAGAGCTTGACTGGCTGGCACTTTCAGTGTGGGAGCAATCGTCCGACGTTCATGATTTTTCGGGGTTTTTTTTCAGTGGGCGCCCAGGTTCAGCTGGTGGTAAACGTCGAAGCCCTGTTGGTCAGGGAAAGCCCGGAGCCCCGATGTCTGTGGTGCTGTAGATGCGCTGCCAATGGCCGGTGAGGAGCAGCAAGAGCTTGACTGGCTGGCACTTTCGGTGTGGGAGGAATCGTCCGACGTTCGTGAGTTTTCGGGGTTTTTTTCAGTGGGCGCCCAGGTGCAGCTGGTGGTAAACGTCGAAGCCCTGTTGGTCAGGGAAAGCCCGGAGCCCCGATGTCTGTGGTGCTGTAGATGCGCTGCCAATGGGCGGTGAGTAGCAGCAAGAGCTTGAGTTCCTGGCACTTTCGTTGTGGGAGCAATCGTCCGACGTTCGTAATTTTTCGGAGTTTTATTTCAGTGTGCGCCCAGGTGCAGCTGGTGGTAAATGTCGAAGCCCTGTTGGTCAGGGAAAGCCCGGAGCCCTGATGTCTGTGGTGCTGTAGATGCGCTGGGAATGGGCGGTGAGGAGCAGCAAGAGCTTGACTGGCTGGCACTTTCGTTGTGGGATCAATCGTCTGATCTTCGTGATTTTTCATTTATTTTTTTCAGTGGGCGCCCAGGTTCAGCTGGTGGTAAACGTCGAAGCCCTGTTGGTCAGGGAAAGCTCGGAGCCCCGATGTCTGTGGTGCTGTAGATGCGCTGCCAATGGGCGGTGAGGAGCAGCAAGAGCTTGACTGGCTGGCACTTTCGGTGTGGGAGCAATCGTCCGACGTTTGTGATTTTTCGGTGTTCTTTTCAGTGGGAGCCCAGGTGCAGCGGGTGGTAAACGTCGAAGCCCTGTTGGTCAGGGAAAGCCCGGAGCCCCGATGTCTGTGGTGCTGTAGATGCGCTGGGAATGGCCGGTGAGGAGCAGCAAGAGCTTGTGTTGCTGGCACTTTCGGTGTGGGAGCAATCGTCCGACGTTTGTGATTTTTCGGTGTTCTTTTCAGTGGGAGCCCAGGTGCAGCGGGTGGTAAACGTCGAAGCCCTGTTGGTCAGGGAAAGCCCGGAGCCCCGATGTCTGTGGTGCTGTACATGCGCTGCCAATGGCCGGTGAATAGCAGCAAGAGCTTGACTGGCTGGCACTTTCAATGTGGGAACAATCGTCCGACGTTCGTGATTTTTCGGGTTTTTTTTCCAGTGCGCGCCCAGGTTCAGCTGGTGGTAAACGTCGAAGCCCTGTTCGTCAGGGAAAGCCCGGAGCCCCGATGTCTGTGGTGCTGTAGATGCGCTGGGAATGGGAGGTGAGTAGCAGCAAGAGCTTGAGTTGCTGGCACTTTCGATGTGGGAGCAATCGTGCGATGTTCGTGATTTTTCGTTTATTTTTTTCAGTGGGCGCCCAGGTGCAGCTGGTGGTAAACGTTGAAGCCCTGTTGGTCAGGGAAAGCCCGGAGCCCCGATGTCTGTGGTGCTGTAGATGCGCCTCCAATGGCCGGTGAGGAGCATCAAGAGCTTGACAGGCTGGCATTTAAGGTGTGGCAGGAATCGTCCGACATTTGTGATTTTTGGGGTTTTTTTTTCAGGGGGCACCCAGGTTCAGCTGGTGGTAAATGTCGAAGCCCTGTTGGTCAGGGAAAGCCCGGAGCCACGATGTCTGTGGTGCTGTAGATGCGCTGCCCATGGCCCGTGAGTAGCAGCAAGAGCTTGACTGACTGGGACTTTTGGTGTGGGAGCAATCGTCCTACGTTCGTGATTTTTCGTGGTTTTAATTTCAGTGGGCGCCCAGGTGCAGCTGGTGGTAAATGTCGAAGCCCTGTTGGTCTGGGGAAGCCCGGAGCCCCGATGTCTGTGGTGCTGTAGATGCACTGCCAAAGTCCGGTGAGTAGCAGCAAGAGCTTGACTGGCTGGCACTTTCGGTGTGGGAGCAATCGTCCGACGTTTGTGATTTTTCGGGGTTTTTTTCAGCGGGCGCCCAGGTGCAGCTGGTGGTAAACGTTGAAGCCCTGTTGTTCAGGGAAAGCGCAGGACCCCGATGTCTGTGGTGCTGTAGATGCACTGCCAAAGTCCGGTGAGTAGCAGCAAGAGCTTGAGTTGCTGGCACTTTCGGTGTGGGAGCAATCGTCCGACGTTTGTGATTTTTCGGGGTTTTTTTCAGCGGGCTCCGAGGTGCAGCTGGTGGTAAACGTCGAAGCCCTGTTGGTCAGGGAAAGCCCGGAGCCCCGATGTCTGTGGTGCTGTAGATGCGCTGCCAATGGCCGGTGAGGAGCAGCAAGAGCTTGACTGGCTGGCACTTCAGGTGTGGGAGCAATCGTCCGACGTTTGTGATTTTTCGTTTATTTATTTCAGTGGGCGCCCAGGTGCAGCTGGTGGTAAATGTCAAAGCCCTGTTCGTCAGGGAAAGCCCGGAGCCGGGATGTCTGTGGTGCTGTAGATTCACTGCCCATGGCCGGTGAGGAGCAGCAAGAGCTTGACTGGCTGGCACTTTTGGTGTGGGAGCAATCGTCCGACGTTTTTGATTTTTCAGGGTTTTTTTTCAGTGGGTAACCAGGTGCAGCTGGTGGTAAATGTCGAAGCCCTGTTGGTCAGGGAAAGCCCGGAGCCGTGATGTCTGTGGTGCTGTAGATGCGGTGCCAATGGCCGGTGAGGAGCAGCAAGAGCTTGACTGACTGGGACTTTCGGTGTGGGAGCAATCGTCCGACGTTTGTGATATTTGGGGATTTTTTTTCCAGTGGGCGCCCAAGTTCAGCGAGTGGTAAACGTCGAAGGCCTGTTGGTCAGGGAAAGCCCGGAGCCCCGATGTCTGTGGTGCTGTAGATGCGCTGGGAATGGCCGGTGAGGAGCAGCAAGAGCTTCATTGGCTGGCACTTTTGCTGTGGGAGCAATCGTCCGACGTTCGTGATTTTTCTTTAATTTTTTTCAGTGGGCGCCCAGGTTCAGCGGGTGGTAAACGTCGAAGCCCTGTTGGTCAGGGAAAGCCCGGAGCCGCGATGTCTGTGGTGCTGTAGATGCGCTGCCAAAGTCCGGTGAGTAGCAGCAGGACCTTGAGTTGCTGGCACTTTCGTTGTGGGAGCAATCGTCCGACGTTCGTGATTTTTCGGAGTTTTATTTCAGTGGGCGCCCAGGTGCAGCTGGTGGTAAATGTCGAAGCCCTGTTGGTCAGGGAAAGCCCGGAGCCCCGATGTCTGTGGTGCTGTAGATGCGCTGCCAATGGGCGGTGAGTAGCAGCAAGAGCTTGAGTTGCTGGCACTTTCGGTGTGGGAGCAATCGTCCGATGTTCATGATTTTTCGTTTATTTTTTTCAGTGGGCGCCCAGGTGCAGCTGGTGGTAAACGTCGAAGCCCTGTTCGTCAGGGAAAGCCCGGAGCCCCGATGTCTGTGGTGCTGTAGATGCGCTGGGAATGGGCGGTGAGGAGCAGCAAGAGCTTGTGTTGCTGGCACTTTCGGTGTGGGAGCAATCGTCCGATGTTCGTGATTTTTCGGGGTTTTACTTTCAGTGGGCGCCCAGGTTCAGCTGGTGGTAAACGTCGAAGCCCTGTTGGTCAGGGAAAGCCCGGAGCCCCGATGTCTGTGGTGCTGTAGATGCGCTGCCAGTGGCCGGTGAGGAGCAGCAAGAGCTTGACTGGCTGGCACTTTCGGTGTGGGAGCAATCGTCCGACGTTCGTGATTTTTCGGGGTTTTACTTTCAGTGGGCGCCCAGGTTCAGCTGGTGGTAAATGTCGAAGCCCTGATGGTCAGGGAAAGCCCGGAGCCGCGATGTCTGTGGTGCTGTAGATGCGCTGCCAATGGCCGGTGAGGAGCAGCAAGAGCTTGAGTTGCTGGCACTTTCGGTGTGGGAGCAATTGTCCGACGTTCGTGATTTTTCGGGGTTTTATTTCAGTGGGCGCCCAGGTTCAGCTGGTGGTAAACGTCGAAGCCCTGTTCGTCAGGGAAAGCCCGGAGCCCCGATGTCTGTGGTGCTGTAGATGCGCTGGGAATGGCCGGTGAGGAGCAGCAAGAGCTTGTGTTGCTGGCACTTTCGGTGTGGGAGCAATCGTCCGACGTTCGTGATTTTTCGGGGTTCTTTTCAGTGGGAGCCCAGGTGCAGCGAGTGGTAAACGTCGAAGCCCTGTTGGTCAGGGAAAGCCCGGAGCTCCGATGTCTGTGGTGCTGTAGATGCGCTGCCAATGGCCGGTGAGGAGCAGCAAGACCTTGACAGGCTGGCACTTTCGTTGTGGGAGCAATCGTCGGACGTTCGTGATTTTTCGGGGTTTTATTTCAGTGGGCTCCCAGGTGCAGCTGGTGGTAAACATCGAAGCCCTGTTGGTCAGGGAAAGCCCGGAGCCCCGATGTCTGTGGTGCTGTAGATGCGCTGCCAATGGCCGGTGAGGAGCAGCAAGAGCTTGACTGGCTGGCACTTTCGGTGTGGGAGCAATCGTCCGACGTTTGTGATTTTTCGTTTATTTTTTTCAGTGGGCGCCCAGGTGCAGCGGGTGGTAAACGTTGAAGCCCAGTTGGTCAGGGAAAGCTCGGAGCCCCGATGTCTGTGGTGCTGTAGATGCCCTGCCAATGGGCAGTGAGTAGCAGCAAGAGCTTGAGTTGCTGGCAGTTTCGGTGTGGGAGCAATCGTCCGATATTCATGATTTTTCGTTTATTTTTTTCAGTGGGCGCCCAGGTGCAGCTGGTGGTAAACGTCGAACGCTGTTCGTCAGGGAAAGCCTGGAGCCCCGATGTCTGTGGTGCTGTAGATGCACTGCCAAAGTCCGGTGAGTAGCAGCAAGAGCTTGAGTTGCTGGCAGTTTCGTTGTGGGAGCAATCGTCCGACGTTCGTGATTTTTCGGGGTTTTATTTCAGTGGGAGCCCAGGTGCAGCTGGTGGTAAATGTCGAAGCCCTGATGGTCAGGGAAAGCCCGGAGCCCCGATGTCTGTGGTGCTGTAGATGTGCTGCCAAAGTCCGGTGAGGAGCAGCAAGAGCTTGAGTTGCTGGCACTTTCGTTGTGGGAGCAATCGTCCGACGTTCGTGATTTTTCGGGTTTTTTTTCCAGTGGGCGCCCAGGTTCAGCTGGTGGTAAACGTCGAAGCCCTGTTGGTCAGGGAAAGCCCGGAGCCCCGATGTCTGTGGTGCTGTAGATGTGCTGCCAATCGCCGCTGAGGAGCAGCAAGAGCTTGACTGGCTGGCACTTTGGGTGTGGGAGCAATCGTCGGACGTTCGTGATTTTTCGGGGTTTTATTTCAGTGGGCGCCCAGGTTCAGCTGGTGGTAAACGTCGAAGCCCTGTTGGTCAGGGAAAGCGCAGAGCCGCGATGTCTGTGGTGCTGTAGATGCGCTGCGAATGGCCGGTGAGGAGCAGCAAGAGCTTGACTGGCTGGCACTTTCAATGTGGGAACAATCGTCCGACGTTCGTGATTTTTGGGGGTTTTATTTCAGTGGGCGCCCAGGTTCAGCTGGTGGTAAACGTCGAAGCCCTGTTGGTCAGGGAAAGCCCGGAGCCCCGATGTCTGTGGTGCTGTAGATGCGCTGGGAATGGCCGCTGAGGAGCAGCAAGAGCTTGACTGGCTGGCACTTTCGCTGTGTGAGCAATCGTCCGACGTTCGTGATTTTTCGGGGTTTTATTTCAGTGGGCGCCCAGGTGCAGCTGGTGGTAAACGTCGAAGCCCAGTTGATCAGGGAAAGTCCGGAGCACCGATGTCTGTGGTGCTGTAGATGCACTGCCAAAGTCCGGTGAGTAGCAGCAAGAGCTTGAGTTGCTGGCACTTTTGGTGTGGGAGCAATCGTCCGACGTTCGTGATTTTTCGGGGTTTTATTTCAGTGGGCGCCCAGGTGCAGCTGGTGGTAAATGTCGAAGCCCTGTTGGTCAGGGAAAGCCCGGAGCCCCGATGTCTGTGGTGCTGTAGATGCGCTGCCAATGGCCGGTGAGGAGCAGCAAGAGCTTGACTGGCTGGCACTTTGGGTGTGGGAGCAATCGTCGGACGTTCGTGATTTTTCGGGGTTTTATTTCAGTGGGCGCCCAGGTGCAGCGGGTGGTAAACGTTGAAGCCCTGTTGGTCAGGGAAAGCGCAGAACCCTGATGTCTGTGGTGCTGTAGATGCACTGCCAAAGTCCGGTGAGTAGCAGCAAGAGCTTGAGTTGCTGGCACTTTCGGTGTGGGAGGAATCGTCCGACGTTCATGATTTTTCGGGGTTTTTTTTCCGTGGGCGCCCAGGTGCAGCGGGTGGTAAACGTCGAAGCCCTGTTGGTCAGGGAAAGCCCGGAGCCCTGATGTCTGTGGTGCTGTAGATGCGCTGGGAATGGCCGGTGAGGAGCAGCAAGAGCTTGACTGGCTGGCACTTTTGGTGTGGGAGCAATCGTCCGACGTTCGTGATTTTTCATTTATTTTTTTCAGTGGGCGCCCAGGTGCAGCTGGTGGTAAATGTCGAAGGCCTGTTCGTCAGGGAAAGCCCGGAGCCCCGATGTCTGTGGTGCTGTACATTCGCTGCCAATGGCCGGGGAGGAGCAGCAAAAGCTTGACTGTCTGGCACTTTTGGTGTGGGAGCAATCGTCCGACGTTCGTCATTTTTCAGGGTTTTTTTTCAGTGGGCGCCCAGGTGCAGCTGGTGGTAAACGTCGAAGCCCTGTTGGTCAGGGAAAGCCCGGAGCCCCGATGTCTGTGGTGCTGTAGATGCGCTGGGAATGGCCGGTGTTCAGCAGCTAGAGCTTGAGTGGCTGGCACTTTTGGTGTGGGAGCAATCGTCCGACGTTCGTGATTTTTCATTTATTTTTTTCAGTGGGCGCCCAGGTGCAGCTGGTGGTAAACGTCGAAGCCCTGTTGTTCAGGGAAAGCGGAGAACCCCGATGTCTGTGGTGCTGTAGATGCACTGCCAAAGTCCGGTGAGTAGCAGCAAGAGCTTGAGTTGCTGGCACTTTCGGTGTGGGAGCAATCGTCCGACGTTCGTGATTTTTCGGGGTTTTATTTCAGTGGGCGCCCAGGTGCAGCGGGTGGTAAACGTCGAAGCCCTGTTGGTCAGGGAAAGCGTAGAGCCCCGATGTCTGTGGTGCTGTAGATGCGCTGGGAATGGCCGCTGAGGAGCAGCAAGAGCTTGAGTTGCTGGCACTTTCGGTGTGGGAGCAATTGTCCGACGTTTGTGATTTTTCGGGGTTCTTTTCAGTGGGCGCCCAGGTTCAGCTGGTGGTAAACGTTGAAGCCCTGTTGGTCAGGGAAAGTCCAGAGCCCTGATGTCTGTGGTGCTGTAGATGCGCTGGGAATGGGCGGTGAGGAGCAGCAAGAGCTTGACAGGCTGGCATTTAAGGTGTGGGAGCAATCGTCCGACGTTCGTGATTTTTCGGGGTTTTATTTCAGTGGGCGCCCAGGTTCAGCTGGTGGTAAACGTCGAAGCCCTGTTGGTCAGGGAAAGCTCGGAGCCCCGATACCTGTGGTGCTGTAGATGCGCTGCCAATGGGCGGTGAGTAGCAGCAAGAGCTTGGCTGGCTGGCATTTAAGGTGTGGGAGCAATCGTCCGACGTTCGTGATTTTTCAGGGTTTTTTTTCAGTGGGTAACCAGGTGCAGCTGGTGGTAAACGTCGAAGCCCTGTTCGTCAGGGAAAGTCCAGAGCCCTGATGTCTGTGGTGCTGTAGATGCGCTGGGAATGGCCGGTAAGTAGCAGCAAGAGCTTGACAGGCTGGCATTTAAGGTGTGGCAGGAATCGTCTGACATTTGTGATTTTTGGGGTTTTTTTTTCAGGGGGCACCCAGGTGCAGCTGGTGGTAAACGTCGAAGCCCTGTTGGTCAGGGAAAGCCCGGAGCCCCGATGTCTGTGGTGCTGTAGATGCGCTGGGAATGGCCGGTGTTCAGCAGCTAGAGCTTGACTGTCTGGCACTTTTGGTGTGGGAGCAATCGTCCGACGTTCGTGATTTTTCGGGGTTCTTTTCAGTGGGCGCCCAGGTTCAGCTGGTGGTAAACGTTGAAGCCCTGTTGGTCAGGGAAAGCCCGGAGCCCCGATGTCTGTGCTGCTGTAGATGTCCTGCCTATGGCCGGTGAGGAGCAGCAAGAGCTTGACTGGTTAGCACTTTCGGTGTGGGAGCAATCGTCGGACGTTTGTGATTTTTCGGGGTTTTATTTCAGTGGGCGCCCAGGTGCAGCTGGTGGTAAACGTCGAAGCCCTGTTGGTCAGGGAAAGGTCGGAGCCCCGATATCTGTGATGCTGTAGATGCGCTGGGAATGGCCGGTGAGGAGCAGCAAGAGCTTGACAGGCTGGCACTTTCGGTGTGGGAGTAATAGTCCGATGTTCGTGATTTTTCGTTTATTTTTTCCAGTGGGAGCCCAGGTTTAGCTAGTTGTAAACGTCGAAGCCCTGTTGGTCAGGGAAAGCCCGGAGCCCCGATGTCTGTTGTGCTGTAGATGCGCTGGGAATGGCCCGTGAGGAGCAGCAAGAGCTTGTGTTGCTGGTACTTTCGGTGTGGGAGCAATCGTCCGACGTTTTTGATTTTTCAGGGTTTTTTTTCAGTGGGTGCCCAGGTGCAGCTGGTGGTAAACGTCGAAGCCCTGTTGGTCAGGGAAGGCCCGGAGCTCCGATGTCTGTGGTGCTGTAGATGCGCTGGGAATGGCTGGTGAGGAGCAGCAAGAGCTTGACAGGCTGGCACTTTCGGTGTGGGAGCAATCGTCCGACGTTTTTGATGTTTCAGGGTTTTTTTTCAGTGTGCGCCCAGCTGCAGCTGGTGGTAAACGTCGAAGCCCTGTTGGTCAGCGAAAGCCCGGAGCCCCGATGTCTGTGGTGCTGTAGATGCGCTGGGAATGGCCGGTGAGGAGCAGCAAGAGCTTGAGTTGCTGGCACTTTCGGTGTGGGAGTAATCGTCCGATGTTCGTGATTTTTCGGGGTTCTTTTCAGTGGGAGCCCAGGTGCAGCGGGTGGTAAACGTCGAATCCCTGTTAGTCAGGGAAAGCCCGGAGCCCTGATATCTGTGGTGCTGTAGATGCACTGCCAATGCCCGGTGAGGAGCAGGAAGAGCTTGACTGGCTGGCACTTTCGGTGTGGGAGCAATCGTCCGACTTTTGTTATTTTTCGTTTATTTTTTTCAGTGGGCGCCCAGGTGCACCTGGTGGTAAATGTCGAAGCCCTGTTGGTCAGGGAAAGCCCAGAGCCGCGATGTCTGTGGTGCTGTAGATGCGCTGGGAATGGCCGGTGAGGAGCAGCAAGAGCTTGAGTTGCTGGCACTTTCGGTGTGGGAGCAATTGTCCGACGTTCGTGATTTTTCGGGGTTTTATTTCAGTGGGCGCCCAGGTGCAGCTGGTGGTAAACGTCGAAGCCCTGTTGGTCAGGGAAAGCCCGGAGCCCCGGTATCTGTGGTGCTGTAGATGCGCTGGGAATGGCTGGTGAGAAGCACCAAGAGCTTGACTGGCTGGCACTTTTGGTGTCGGAGCAATCGTCCGACGTTTCTGATTTTTCGGGGTTCTTTTCAGTGGGCGCCCAGGTGCAGCTGGTGGTAAACGTCGAAGCCCTGTTGGTCAGGGAAAGCCCGGAGCCCCGATGTCTGTGATGCTGTAGATGCGCTGGGAATGGCCGGTGAGGAGCAGCAAGAGCTTGACAGGCTGGCACATTCGGTGTGGGAGCAATCGTCCGACGTTCGTGATTTTTCGGGGTATTTTTTCAGTGGGCGACCAGGTACACCTGGTGGTAAACGTCGAAGCCCTTTTGGTCAGGGAAAGCCCAGAGCCCCGATGTCTGTGGTGCTGTAGATGCGCTGCCAATGGCCGGTGAGGAGCAGCAAGAGCTTGACTGGCTGGCACTTTTGGTGTGGGAGCATTCGTCCGACGTTTGTGATTATTCGGGGTTTTTTTTCAGTGGGAGCCCAGGTGCAGCTGGTGGTAACAGTCAAAGCCCTGTTGGTCAGGGAAAGTCCAGAGCCCTGATGTCTGTGGTGCTGTAGATGCGCTGGGAATGGGCGGTGAGGAGCAGCAAGAGCTTGACAGGCTGGCATTTAAGGTGTGGCAGGAATCGTCCAACATTTGTGATTTTTCGGGGTTTTTTTTCAGTGGGCGCCCATGTGCAGCTGGTGGTAAACGTCGAACCCCTGTTTGTCAGCGAAAGCCCGGAGCCCCGATGTCTGTGGTGCTGTAGATGCGCTGCAAATGGCCGGTGAGGAGCAGCAAGAGCTTGTGTTGCTGGCACTTTTGGTGTGGGAGCAATCGTCGGACGTTTGTGATTTTTGGGGATTTTTATTCACTGGGCGCCCAGGTTCAGCTGGTGGTAAACTTCTAAGCCCTGTTGGTCAGGGAAAGCCCGGAGCCCCGATGTCTGTGGTGCTGTAGATGCGCTGGGAATGGGAGGTGAGGAGCAGCATGAGCTTGACTGGCTGGCACTTTCTGTGTTGGTGCAATCGTCCGACGTTCGTGATTTTTCGGGGTTTTATTTCAGTGGGCGCCCAGGTGCAGCTGGTGGTAAATGTTGAAGCCCTGTTGGTCAGGGAATGCCCGGAGCCCCGATGTCTGTGGTGCTGTAGATGCGCTGGGAATGGCTGGTGAGGAGCAGCAAGAGCTTGACTGGCTGGCACTTTTGCTGTGGGAGGAATCGTCCGACGTTCGTGATTTTTCTTTTATTTTTTTCAGCGGGCGCCCAATTTCAGCTGGTGGTAAACGTCGAAGCCCTGTTGGTCAGGGAAAGCGCAGAACCCCGATGTCTGTGGTGCTGTAGATGCACTGCCAAAGTCCGGTGAGTAGCAGCAAGAGTTTAAGTTGCTGGCACTTTTGGTGTGGGAGCAATCGTCCGATGTTCGTGATTTTTCGGGGTTTTATTTCAGTGGGCGCCCAGGTGCAGCTGGTGGTAAATGTCGAAGCCCTGTTTGTCAGGGAAAGCCCAGAGCCCCGATGTCTGTGGTGCTGTAGATGCGCTGGGAATGGGAGGTGAGGAGCAGCAAGAGCTTGAGTTGCTGGCACTTTTGGTGTGGGAGCAATCGTCCGACGTTCGTGATTTTTCGGGGTTTTATTTCAGTGGGAGCCCAGGTGCAGCTGGTGGTAAACGTCGAAGCCCTGTTGGTCAGGGAAAGCCCGGAGCCCCGATGTCTGTGGTGCTGTAGATGCGCTTCCAATGGCCGGTGAGGAGCAGCAAGAGCTTGACTGGCTGGCACTTTCGGTGTGGGAGCAATCGTCCGACGTTTGTGTTTTTTTCGGGTTTTTATTTTAATGGGCACCCATGTTCAGCTGGTGGTAAACGTCGAAGTGCTGTTAGTCAGGGAAAGTCCGGAGCCCAAATGTCTGTGGTGCTGTAGATGCGCTGGGTATGGGCAGTGAGCAGCAGCAAGAGCTTGTGTTGCTGGCACTTTCAATGTGGGAGCAATCGTCCGATGTTCCTGATTTTTAGGGGTTTTTTTCAGTGGGCGCCCAGGTGCAGCTGGTGGTAAACGTCGAAGCCCTGTTGGTCAGGGAAAGCCCGGAGCCGTGATGTCTGTGGTGCTGTACATGCGCTGCCAATGGGAGGTGAGGAGCAGCAAGAGCTTGACTGTCTGGCACTTTTGTTGTGGGAGCAATCGTCCGACGTTTTTGATTTTTCAGGGTTTTTTTTCAGTGGGCAACCAGGTGCAGCTGGTGGTAAATGTCGAAGCCCTGTTGGTCAGGGAAAGCCCGGAGCCGCGATGTCTGTGGTGCTCTAGATGCGCTGGGAATGGGCGGTCAGGAGCAGGAAGAGCTTGTGTTGCTGGCACTTTCGGTGTGGGAGCAATCGTCCGATGTTCATGATTTTTCGTTTATTTTTTTCAGTGGGTGCCGAGGTGCAGCGGGTGGTATAACGTCAAAGCCCTGTTGGTCAGGGAAAGCCCGGAGCCCCGATGTCTGTGGTGCTGTAGATGCGCTGGGAATGGCCGGTGAGGAGCAGCAAGAGCTTGACTGGCTGGCACTTTCGGTGTGGGAGCAATCGTCGGACGTTCGTGATTTTAGGGGTTTTTTTTTTCAGTGGGTGCCCAGGTGCAACTGGTGGTAAACGTCGAAGCCCTGTTGGTCAGGGAAAGCCCGGATCCCCGATGTCTGTGGTGCTGTAGATGCGCTGGGAATGGCCGGTGAGGGGTAGCAAGAGCTTGAGTTGCTGGCACTTTTGGTGTGAGAGCAATCGTCCGACGTTCATGATATTTGGGGATTTTTTTTCCAGTGGGCGCCTAGGTTCAGCTGGTAATAAACTTCTAAGCCCTGTTGGTCAGGGAAAGCCCGGAGCCCCGATGTCTGTGGTGCTGTAGATGTGCTGGGAATGGAAGGTGAGGAGCACCTACAGCTTGACTGGCTGGCAATTTCGGTGTGGGAGCAATCGTCCGACGTTCGTGATTTTTCGGGGTTCTTTTCAGTGGGCGCCCAGGTTCAGCTGGTGGTAAACGTCGAAGCCCTGTTGGTCAGGGAAAGCCCGGAGCCCCGATGTCTGTGGTGCTGTAGATGCGCTGCCAATGGCTTGGGAGGAGCAGCAAGAGCTTGACTGGCTGGCACTTTTGGTGTGGGAGCAATTGTCCGACGTTTTTGATTTTTTAGGGTTTTTTTTTCAGTGGGCGCCCATGTGCAGCTGGTGGTAAATGTCGAAGCCCTGTTGGTCAGGGAAAGCCCGGAGCCGCGATGTCTGTGGTGCTGTAGATGCGCTGGTAATGCCCGGTGAGGAGCAGCTAGAGGTTGACTGTCTGGCACTTTCGGTGTGGGAGCAATTGTCCGACGTTCGTGATTTTTCGGGGTTTTATTTCAGTGGGCGCCCAGGTGCAGCTGGTGGTAAACGTCGAAGCCCTGTTGGTCAGGGAAAGCCCGGAGCCCCGATGTCTGTGGTGCTGTAGATGCGCTGGGAATGGCCGGTGAGGAGCAGCAAGAGCTTGACTGGCTGGCACTTTCGTTGTGGGAGCAATCGTCCGACGTTCGTGATTTTTCGGGGTTTTATTTCAGTGGGCGCCCAGCTGCAGCTGGTGGTAAACGTCGAAGCCCTGTTGGTCAGGGAAAGCCCGGAGCCGCGATGTCTGTGGTGCTGTAGATGCGCTGCCAAAGTCCGGTCAGGAGCAGCAAGAGCTTGACTGGCTGGCACTTTCGGTGTGGGAGCAATCGTCCGACGTTCATGATTTTTCGGGCTTTTATTTCAGTGGGCGCCCAGGTTCAGCTGGTGGTAAACGTCGAAGCCCTGTTGGTCAGGGAACGCCCGGAGCCCCGGTGTCGGTGGTGCTGTAGATGCGCTGGGAATGGCCGGTGAGGAGCAGCAAGAGCTTGACTGGCTGGCACTTTTGGTGTGGGAGCAATCGTCCGACGTTCGTGATTTTTCATTTATTTTTTTCAGTGGGCGCCCAGGTGCAGCTGGTGGTAAACGTCGAAGCCCTGTTGTTCAGGGAAAGCGGAGAACCCCGATGTCTGTGGTGCTGTAGATGCACTGCCAAAGTCCGGTGAGTAGCAGCAAGAGCTTGAGTTGCTGGCACTTTCGGTGTGGGAGCAATCGTCCGACGTTCGTGATTTTTCGGGGTTTTATTTCAGTGGGCGCCCAGGTTCAGCTGGTGGTAAACGTCGAAGCCCTGTTGGTCAGGGAAAGCGTAGAGCCCCGATGTCTGTGGTGCTGTAGATGCGCTGGGAATGGCCGCTGAGGAGCAGCAAGAGCTTGTGTTGCTGGCACTTTTGGTGTGGGAGCAATTGTCCGACGTTCGTGATTTTTCGGGGTTTTATTTCAGTGGGCGCCCAGGTGCAGCGGGTGGTAAACGTCGAAGCCCTGTTGGTCAGGGAAAGCGTAGAGCCCCGATGTCTGTGGTGCTGTAGATGCGCTGGGAATGGCCGCTGAGGAGCAGCAAGAGCTTGAGTTGCTGGCACTTTCGGTGTGGGAGCAATTGTCCGACGTTCGTGATTTTTCGGGGTTCTTTTCAGTGGGCGCCCAGGTTCAGCTGGTGGTAAACGTTGAAGCCCTGTTGGTCAGGGAAAGTCCAGAGCCCTGATGTCTGTGGTGCTGTAGATGCGCTGGGAATGGGCGGTGAGGAGCAGCAAGAGCTTGACAGGCTGGCATTTAAGGTGTGGGAGCAATCGTCCGACGTTCGTGATTTTTCGGGGTTTTATTTCAGTGGGAGCCCAGGTTCAGCTGGTGGTAAACGTCGAAGCCCTGTTGGTCAGGGAAAGCTCGGAGCCCCGATACCTGTGGTGCTGTAGATGCGCTGCCAATGGGCGGTGAGTAGCAGCAAGAGCTTGGCTGGCTGGCACTTTTGGTGTGGGAGCAATCGTCCGACGTTCGTGATTTTTCAGGGTTTTTTTTCAGTGGGTAACCAGGTGCAGCTGGTGGTAAACGTCGAAGCCCTGTTCGTCAGGGAAAGTCCAGAGCCCTGATGTCTGTGGTGCTGTAGATGCGCTGGGAATGGCCGGTAAGTAGCAGCAAGAGCTTGACAGGCTGGCATTTAAGGTGTGGCAGGAATCGTCTGACATTTGTGATTTTTGGGGTTTTTTTTTCAGGGGGCACCCAGGTGCAGCTGGTGGTAAATGTCGAAGCCCTGTTGTTCAGGGAAAGCGCAGAACCCCGATGTCTGTGGTGCTGTAGATGCACTGGGAATGGCCGGTGAGTAGCAGCAAGAGCTTGAGTTGCTTGCACTTTCGGTGTGGGAGGAATCGTCCGACGTTCGTGATTTTTCGGGGTTTTATTTCAGTGGGCGCCCAGGTGCAGCTGGTGGTAAACGTTGAAGCCCTGTCGGTCAGGGAAAGCTCGGAGCCCCGATATCTGTGGTGCTGTAGATGCGCTGCCAATGGCCGGTGAGGAGCAGCAAGAGCTTGACTGGCTGGCACTTTGGGTGTGGGAGCAATCGTCGGACGTTCGTGATTTTTCGGGGTTTTATTTCAGTGGGCGCCCAGGTGCAGCTGGTGGTAAACGTCGAAGCCCTGTTGTTCAGGGAAAGCGCAGAACCCCGATGTCTGTGGTGCTGTAGATGCGCTGGGAATGGCCGGTGTTCAGCAGCTAGAGCTTGACTGTCTGGCACTTTTGGTGTGGGAGCAATCGTACGACGTTTGTGATTTTTGGGGATTTTTATTCACTGGGCGCCCAGGTTCAGTAGGTGGTAAACATCGAAGGCCTGTTGGTCAGGGAAAGCCCAGAGCCCCGATGTCTGTGGTGCTGTAGATGCGCTGGGAATGGCCGGTGAGGAGCAGCAAGAGCTTGACAGGCTGGCATTTAAGGTGTGGCAGGAATCGTCCGACGTTCGTGATTTTTGGGGTTTTTTTTTCAGGGGGCACCCAGGTGCAGCTGGTGGTAAATGTCGAAGCCCTGTTGGTCAGGGAAAGCCCGGAGCCCCGATGTCTGTGGTGCTGTAGATGCGCTGGGAATGGGCGGTGAGGAGCAGCAAGAGCTTGACAGGCTGGCACTTTCGGTGTGGGAGCAATCGTCCGACGTTTTTGATTTTTCAGGGTTTTTTTTCAGTGGGAGCCCAGGTGCAGCTGGTGGTAAATGTCGAAGCCCTGTTCGTCAGGGAAAGTCCAGAGCCCTGATGTCTGTGGTGCTGTAGATGCGCTGGGAATGGCCGGTGAGGAGCAGCAAGAGCTTGACTGGCTGGCATTTAAGGTGTGGCAGGAATCGTCCGACATTTGTGTTTTTTGGGGTTTTTTTTTCAGGGGGCACCCAGGTGCAGCTGGTGGTAAATGTCGAAGCCCGGTTCGTCAGGGAAAGCCCGGAGCCCCGATGTCTGTGGTGCTGTAGATGCGCTGCCAATGGGCGATGAGGAGCAGCAAGAGCTTGACTTGCTGGCACTTTCGGTATGGGAGCAATCGTCCGACGTTCGTGATTTTTCGTTTATTTTTTTCAGTGGGCGCCCAGGTTCAACTGGTGGTAAACGTCGAAGGCCTGTTGGTCAGGGAAAGCGCAGAGCCCCGATGTCTGTGTGTTGTAGATGCGCTGCCAATAGCCGGTGAGGAGCAGCAAGAGGCTCACATGCTGGCACTTTCGTTGTGGGTGCAATCGTCCGACGTTCGTGATTTTTGCGTTTTTTTTTTCAGTGGGCGCCCAGGTGCAGCTGGTGGTAAAGGTCGAAGCCCTGTTCGTCAGGGAAATTCCAGAGCCCTGATGTCTGTGGTGCTGTAGATGCACTGGGAATGGCCGGTGAGTAGCAGCAAGAGCTTGAGTTGCTGGCACTTTCGGTGTGGGAGGAATCGTCCGACGTTTGTGATTTTTCGGGGTTTTATTTCAGTGGGCGCCCAGGTGCAGCTGGTGGTAAACGTTGAAGCCCTGTCGGTCAGGGAAAGCTCGGAGCCCCGATGTCTGTGGTGCTGTAGATGCGCTGCCAATGGCCGGTGAGGAGCAGCAAGAGCTTGACTGGCTGGCACTTTGGGTGTGGGAGCAATCGTCGGACGTTCGTGATTTTTCGGGGTTTTATTTCAGTGGGCGCCCAGGTGCAGCTGGTGGTAAACGTCGAAGCCCTGTTGGTCAGGGAAAGCCCGGAGCCCCGATGTCTGTGGTGCTGTAGATGCGCTGGGAATGGCCGGTGTTCAGCAGCTAGAGCTTGACTGTCTGGCACTTTTGGTGTGGGAGCAATCATCCGACGTTCGTGATTTTTTGGGGTTCTTTTCAGTGGGAGCCCAGGTTCAGCGAGTGGTAAACGTCGAAGCCCTGTTGGTCAGGGAAAGCCCGGAGCCCCGATGTCTGTGGTGCTGTAGATGCACTGCCACTCTCCGGTGAGGAGCAGCAAGAGCTTGACTGGCTGGCACTTTTGGTGTGGGAGCAATCGTCCGACGTTCGTGATTTTTCGGGGTTTTACTTTCAGTGGGCGCACAGGTGCAGCTGGTGGTAAATGTCGAAGCCGTGTTGGTCAGGGAAAGCCCGGAGCCCCGATGTCTGTGGTGCTGTAGATGCGCTGGGAATGGGCGGTGAGGAGCAGCAGGAGCTTGAGTTGCTGGCACTTTCAGTGTGGGAGCAATCGTCCGACGTTCGTGATTTTTGGGGATTTTTATTCACTGGGCGCCCAGGTTCAGAAGGTGGTAAACATCGAAGGCCTGTTGGTCAGGGAAAGCCCAGAGCCCCGATGTCTGTGGTGCTGTAGATGCGCTGGGAATGGCCGGTGAGGAGCAGCAAGAGCTTGACAGGCTGGCATTTAAGGTGTGGCAGGAATCGTCCGACGTTCGTGATTTTTGGGGTTTTTTTTTCAGGGGGCACCCAGGTGCAGCTGGTGGTAAACGTCGAAGCCCTGTTGGTCAGGGAAAGCCCGGAGCCCCGATGTCTGTGGTGCTGTAGATGCACTGCCAAAGTCCGGTGAGGAGCAGCAAGAGCTTGACAGGCTGGCACTTTCGGTGTGGGAGCAATCGTCCGACGTTCGTGATTTTTCGGGGTTCTTTTCAGTGGGAGCCCAGCTGCAGCGAGTGGTAAACGTCGAAGCCCTGTTGGTCAGGGAAAGCCCGGAGCCCCGATGTCTGTGGTGCTGTAGATGCGCTGGGAATGGGCGGTGAGGAGCAGCAAGAGCTTGACAGGCTGGCACTTTCGGTGTGGGAGCAATCGTCCGACGTTTTTGATTTTTCAGGGTTTTTTTTCAGTGGGAGCCCAGGTGCAGCTGGTGGTAAATGTCGAAGCCCTGTTCGTCAGGGAAAGTCCAGAGCCCTGATGTCTGTGGTGCTGTAGATGCGCTGGGAATGGCCGGTGAGGAGCAGCAAGAGCTTGACTGGCTGGCATTTAAGGTGTGGCAGGAATCGTCCGACATTTGTGTTTTTTGGGGTTTTTTTTTCAGGGGGCACCCAGGTGCAGCTGGTGGTAAATGTCGAAGCCCGGTTCGTCAGGGAAAGCCCGGAGCCCCGATGTCTGTGGTGCTGTAGATGCGCTGCCAATGGGCGATGAGGAGCAGCAAGAGCTTGAGTTGCTGGCACTTTCGGTGTGGGAGTAATCGTACGACGTTCGTGATTTTTCGTTTATTTTTTTCAGTGGGCGCCCAGGTTCAACTGGTGGTAAACGTCGAAGGCCTGTTGGTCAGGGAAAGCGCAGAGCCCCGATGTCTGTGGTGTTGTAGATGCGCTGCCAATAGCCGGTGAGGAGCAGCAAGAGGCTCACATGCTGGCACTTTCGTTGTGGGTGCAATCGTCCGACGTTCGTGATTTTTGCGGTTTTTTTTTTCAGTGGGCGCCCAGGTGCAGCTGGTGGTAAACGTCGAAGCCCTGTTCGTCAGGGAAATTCCAGAGCCCTGATGTCTGTGGTGCTATAGATGCGCTGGGAATGTCCGGTGAGTAGCAGCAAGAGCTTGACAGGCTGGCATTTAAGGTGTGGTAGGAATCGTCCGACATTTGTGATTTTTGGAGTTTTTTTTTCAGGCGGCACCCAGGTGCAGCTGGTGGTAAACGTCGAAGCCCTGTTGGTCAGGGAAAGCCCGGAGCCCCGATGTCTGTGGTGCTGTAGATGCGCTGGGAATGGCCGGTGATGAGCAGCAAGAGCTTGACTGGCTGGCACTTTCGGTGTGGGAGCAATCGTGCGATGTTCGTGATTTTTCGTTTATTTTTTTCAGTGGGCGCCCAGTTGCAGCTGGTGGTAAACGTCGAAGCCCTGTTGGTCAGGGAAAGCCCGGAGCCGGGATGTCTGTGGTGCTGTAGATGCACTGCCACTGTCCGGTGAGGAGCAGCAAGAGCTTGACTGGCTGGCACTTTTGGTGTGGGAGCAATCGTCCGACGTTCGAGATTTTTCGGGGTTTTATTTCAGTGGGCGCCCAGGTGCAGCTGGTGGTAAATGTCGAAGCCCTGTTGGTCAGGGAAAGCCCGGAGCCCCGATGTCTGTGGTGCTGTAGATGCGCTGGGAATGGCCGGTGATGAGCAGCAAGAGCTTGACTGGCTGGCACTTTCGCTGTGGGAGCAATCGTGCGATGTTCGTGATTTTTCGTTTATTTTTTTCAGTGGGCGCCCACGTGCAGCTGGTGGTAAATGTCGAAGCCCTGTTGGTCAGGGAAAGCCCGGAGCCCCGATGTCTGTGGTGCTGTAGATGCGCCTCCAATGGCCGGTGAGGAGCAGCAAGAGCTTGAGTTGCTGGCACTTTCGGTGTGGGAGCAATCGTCCGACGTTTGTGATTTTTCGTTTATTTTTTTCAGTGGGCGCCCAGGTGCAGCGGGTGGTAAACGTCGAAGCCCTGTTGGTCAGGGAAAGCCCGGAGCCCCGATGTCTGTGGTGCTGTAGATGCGTTCGGAATGGGCGGTGAGGAGCAGCAAGAGCTTGACTGGCTGGCACTTTCAGTGTGGGAGCAATAGTCCGACGTTTGTGTTTTTTGGGGGTTTTATTTCAGTGGGCGCCCAGGTTCAGCTGGTGGTAAACGTCGAAGCCCAGTTGGTCAGGGAAAGCCCGGAGCCCCGATGTCTGTGGTGTTGTAGATGCGCTGGGAATGGGAGGTGAGTAGCAGCAAGAGCTTGAGTTGCTGGCACTTTCAGTGTGGGAGCAATCGTCCGACGTTCGTGATTTTTCGGGGTTTTATTTCAGTGGGCGCCCAGGTGCAGCTGGTGGTAAACGTTGAAGCACTGTTGGTCAGGGAAAGCTCGGAGCCCCGATGTCTGTGGTGCTGTAGATTCCCTGCCAATGGCCGGTGAGTAGCAGCAAGAGCTTGACAGGCTGGCACTTTTGGTGTGGGAGCAATCGTCCGATGTTCGTGATTTTTCGTTTATTTTTTTCAGTGGGCGCCCAGGTGCAGCTGGTGGTAAACGTCGAAGCCCAGTTGGTCAGGGAAAGCCCGGAGCCCCGATGTCTGTGGTGCTGTAGATGCGCTGCCAATGCCCGGTGAGGAGCAGCAAGAGCTTGACTGGCTGGCACTTTCAATGTGGGAACAATCGTCCGACGTTCGTGATTTTTTGGGTTTTTTTTCCAGTGGGCGCCCAGGTTCAGCTGGTGGTAAACGTCGAAGCCCTGTTGGTCAGGGAAAGCCCGGAGCCCCGATGTCTGTGGTGCTGTAGATGCGCTGGGAATGGCCGGTGAGGAGCAGCAAGAGATTGTGTTGCTGGCAATTTCGGTTTGGGTGCAATCGTCCGACGTTCGTGATTTTTCGGGGTTTTTTTCAGTGGGAGCCCAGGTGCAGCGAGTGGTAAACGTCGAAGCCCTGTTAGTCAGGGAAAGCCCGGAGCTCCGATGTCTGTGGTGCTGTAGATGAGCTGCCAGTGGCCGGTGAGGAACTGCAAGAGCTTGACTGGCTGGCACTTTCGGTGTGGGATCAATTGTCCGACGTTTTTGATTTTTCAGGGTTTTTTTTCAGTGACCAACTAGGTGCAGCTGGTGGTAAATGTCGAAGGCCTGTTGGTCAGGGAAAGCCCAGAGCCGCGATGTCTGTGGTGCTGTAGATGCACTGGGAATGGCCGGTGAGGAGCAGCAAGAGCTTGAGTTGCTGGCACTTTCAGTGTGGGACGAATCGTCTGACGTTTTTGATTTTTCAGGGTTTTTTTTCAGTGGGTAACCAGGTGCAGCTGGTGGTAAATGTCGAAGCCCTGTTGGTGAGGGAAAGCCCGGAGCCGCGATGTCTGTGGTGCTGTAGATGCGCTTGGAATGGGCGGTGAGGAGCAGCAAGAGCTTGTGTTGCTGGCACTTTTGGTGTGGGAGCAATCGTCCGATGTTCGTGATTTTTCGGGGTTTTACTTTCAGTGGGTGCCCAGGTGCAGCTGGTGGTAAACGTTGAAGCCCTGTTGGTCAGGGAAAGCCCGGAGCCCCGATGTCTGTGGTGCTGTAGATGCCCTGCCAATGGGCGGTGAGTAGCAGCAAGAGCTTGAGTTGCTCGCAGTTTCGGTGTGGGAGCAATCGTCCGATATTCATGATTTTTCGTTTATTTTTTTCAGTGGGCGCCCACGTGCAGCTGGTGGTAAACGTCGAAGCCCTGTTGGTCAGGGAAAGCCCGGAGCCCCGATGTCTGTGGTGCTGTAGATGCGCTGCCACTCTCCGGTGAGGAGCAGCAAGAGCTTGAGTTGCTGGCACTTTCGTTGTGGGAGCAATCGTCCGACGTTTGTGATTTTTCGGGGTTTTATTTCAGTGGGCGCCCAGGTGCAGCTGGTGGTAAATGTCGAAGCCCTGATGGTCAGGGAAAGCCCGGAGCCGCGATGTCTGTGGTGCTGTAGATGCGCTGCCAATGGCCGGTGAGGAGCAGCAAGAGCTTGACTGGCTGGCACTTTCAATGTGGGAACAATCGTCCGACGTTCGTGATTTTTCGGGTTTTTTTTCCAGTGGGCGCCCAGGTTCAGCTGGTGGTAAACGTCGAAGCCCTGTTGGTCAGGGAAAGCCCGGAGCCCCGATGTCTGTGGTGCTGTAGATGCGCTGGGAATGGGCGGTGAGGAGCAGCAAGAGCTTGACTGGCTGGCACTTTCGTTGTGGGAGCAATCGTCCGACGTTCGTGATTTTTCGGGCTTTTATTTCAGTGGGAGCCGAGGTGCAGCTGGTGGTAAATGTCGAAGCCCTGATGGTCAGGGAAAGCGCAGAACCCCAATGTATGTGGTGCTGTAGATGCACTGCCAAAGTCTGGTGAGTAGCAGCAAGAGCTTGAGTTGCTGGCACTTTCGTTGCGGGAGCAATCGTCCGACGTTCGTGATTTTTCGGAGTTTTATTTCAGTGGGCGCCCAGGTGCAGCTGGTGGTAAATGTCGAAGCCCTGTTGGTCAGGGAAAGCCCGGAGCCCCGATGTCTGTGGTGCTGTAGATGCGCTGCCAATGGTCGGTGAGGAGCAGCAAGAGGCTGACATGCTGGCACTTTCGGTGTGGGAGCAATCGTCCGACGTTCGTGATTTTTCGTTTATTTTTTTCAGTGGGCGCCCAGGTGCAGCTGGTGGTAAACGTCGAAGCCCTGTTGGTCAGGGAAAGCCCGGAGCCCCGATGTCTGTGGTGCTGTAGATGCGCTGCCAAAGTCCGGTGAGGAGCAGCAAGAGCTTGAGTTGCTGGCACTTTCGGTGTGGGAGCAATCGTCTGACGTTCGTGATTTTTCGGGTTTTTTTTCCAGTGGGCGCCCAGGTGCAGCTGGTGGTAAACGTCGAAGCCCTGTTGGTCAGGGAAAGCCCGGAGCCCCGATGTCTGTGGTGCTGTAGATGCGCTGGGAATGGCCGGTGAGGAACAGCAGGAGCTTGTGTTGCTGGCACTTTCGGTGTGGGTGCAATCGTCCGACGTTCGTGATTTTTCGGGGTTCTTTTCAGTGGGAGCCCAGGTGCAGCGAGTGGTAAACGTCGAAGCCCTGTTGGTCAGGGAAAGCCTGGAGCCCCGATGTCTGTGGTGCTGTAGATGCGCTGGGAATGGCCGGTGAGGAGCAGCAAGAGCTTGACTGGCTGGCACTTTTGGTGTGGGAGCAATTGTCCGATGTTCGTGATTTTTCTTTTATTTTTTTCAGTGGGCGCCCAGGTTCAGCTGGTGGTAAACGTCGAAGCCCTGTTGGTCAGGGAACGCGCAGAACCCCGATGTCTGTGGTGCTGTAGATGCACTGCCAAAGTCCGGTGAGTAGCAGCAAGAGCTTGACTGGCTGGCACTTTCGGTGTGGGAGGAATCGTCCGACGTTCGTGATTTTTCAGGGTTTTATTTCAGTGGGCGCCCAGGTGCAGCTGGTGGTAAACATCGAAGCCCTGTTGGTGAGGGAAAGCCCGGAGCCCCGATGTCTGTGGTGCTGTAGATGCGCTGGGAATGGCCGGTGAGGAGCAGCAAGAGCTTGTGTTGCTGGCACTTTCGGTGTGGGTGCAATCGTCCGACGTTCGTGATATTTCGGGGTTCTTTTCAGGGGGAGCCTAGGTGCAGCGAGTGGTAAACGTCGAAGCCCTGTTGGTCAGGGAAAGCCCGGAGCTCCGATGTCTGTAGTGCTGTACATGAGCTGCCAGTGGCCGGTGAGGAACTGCAAGAGCTTGACTGGCTGGCACTTTGGGTGTGGGATCAATTGTCCGACGTTTTCGATTTTTCAGGGTTTTTTTTCAGTGGCCAACTAGGTGCAGCTGGTGGTAAATGTCGAAGGCCTGTTGGTCAGGGAAAGCCCAGAGCCGCGATGTCTGTGGTGCTGTAGATGCGCTGCCAATGGCCGGTGAGGAGCAGCAAGAGCTTGACTGGCTGGCACTTTCAGTGTGGGAGCAATAGTCCGACGTTTGTGATTTTTTCGCGGTTTTTTTCAGTGGGCACCCAGGTGCAGCTGGTGGTAAACGTCGAAGCCCTGTTGTTCAGGGAAAGCGCAGAACCCCGATGTCTGTGGTGCTGTAGATGCACTGCCAAAGTCCGGTGTGTAGCAGCAAGAGCTTGAGTTGCTGGCACTTTCGGTGTGGGAGGAATCGTCCGACGTTCGTGATTTTTCGGGGTTTTATTTCAGTTGGCGCCCAGTTGCAGCTGGTGGTAAACGTCGAAGCCCTGTTGGTCAGGGAAAGCCCGGAGCCCCGATGTCTGTGGTGCTGTAGATGCGCTGGGAATGGCCGGTGAGAAGCAGCAAGAGCTTGACTGGCTGGCACTTTCGGTGTGGGAGCAATCGTCCGATGTTCGTGATTTTTTGGGGGTTCTTTTCAGTGGGCGCCCAGGTGCAGCTGGTGGTAAACGTCGAAGCCCTGTTCGTCAAGGAAAGTCCAGAGCCCCGATGTCAGTGGTGCTCTAGATGCGCTGGCAATGGCTGCTGAGGAGTAGCTACAGCTTGACAGGCTGGCACTTTCGGTGTTGGAGCAATCGTCCGACGTTCGTGATTTTTCGGGGTTTTTTTTCAGTGGGCGCCCAGGTTCAGCTGGTGGTAAACGTCGAAGCCCTGTTGGTCAGGGAAAGCCCGGAGCCCCGATGTCTGTGGTGCTGTAGATGCGCTGCCAATGGCCGGTGAGGAGCAGCAAGAGGCTGACATGCTGGCACTTTCGGTGTGGGAGGAATCGTCCGACGTTCGTGAGTTTTCGGGGTTTTTTTCAGTGGGCGCCCAGGTGCAGCTGGTGGTAAACGTCGAAGCCCTGTTGGTCAGGGAAAGCCCGGAGCCCCGATGTCTGTGGTGCTGTAGATGCGCTGCCAATGGGCGGTGAGTAGCAGCAAGAGCTTGAGTTCCTGGCACTTTCGTTGTGGGAGCAATCGTCCGACGTTCGTGATTTTTCGGGGTTTTATTTCAGTGTGCGCCCAGGTGCAGCTGGTGGTAAATGTCGAAGCCCTGTTGGTCAGGGAAAGCCCGGAGCCCCGATGTCTGTGGTGCTGTAGATGCGCTGGGAATGGGCGGTGAGGAGCAGCAAGAGCTTGACTGGCTGGCACTTTCGTTGTGGGATCAATCGTCTGATCTTCGTGATTTTTCGTTTATTTTTTTCAGTGGGCGCCCAGGTTCAGCTGGTGGTAAACGTCGAAGCCCTGTTGGTCAGGGAAAGCCCGGAGCCCCGATGTCTGTGGTGCTGTAGATGTGCTGGGAACGGCCGGTGAGGAGCAGCAAGAGCTTGTGTTGCTGGCACTTTTGGTGTGGGAGCAATCGTCCGATGTTCGTGATTTTTCGGGGGTTCTTTTCAGTGGGAGCCCAGGTGCAGCTGGTGGTAAATGTCGAAGCCTGGTTCGTCATGGAAAGCCCGGAGCTCCGATGTCTGTGGTGCTGTAGATGCGCTGCCAATGGGCGGTGAGGAGCAGCAAGAGCTTGACTGGCTGGCACTTTCGGTGTGGGAGCAATCGTCCGACGTTTGTGATTTTTCGGTGTTCTTTTCAGTGGGAGCCCAGGTGCAGCGGGTGGTAAACGTCGAAGCCCTGTTGGTCAGGGAAAGCCCGGAGCCCCGATGTCTGTGGTGCTGTAGATGCGCTGCCAATGGCCGGTGAATAGCAGCAAGAGCTTGACTGGCTGGCACTTTCAATGTGGGAACAATCGTCCGACGTTCGTGATTTTTCGGGTTTTTTTTCCAGTGCGCGCCCAGGTTCAGCTGGTGGTAAACGTCGAAGCCCTGTTCGTCAGGGAAAGCCCGGAGCCCCGATGTCTGTGGTGCTGTAGATGCGCTGCCAATGGGCGGTGAGGAGCAGCAAGAGCTTGACAGGCTGGCATTTAAGGTGTGACAGGAATCGTCCGACATTTGTGATTTTTGGGGTTTTTTTTTCAGGGGGCACCCAGGTGCAGCTGGTGGTAAATGTCGAAGCCCTGTTGGTCAGGGAAAGCCCGGAGCCACGATGTCTGTGGTGCTGTAGATGCGCTGCCCATGGCCCGTGAGTAGCAGCAAGAATTTGACTGACTGGGACTTTTGGTGTGGGAGCAATCGTGCGATGTTCGTGATTTTTCGTGGTTTTAATTTCAGTGGGCGCCCAGGTGCAGCTGGTGGTAAATGTCGAAGCCCTGTTGGTCTGGGAAAGCCCGGAGCCCCGATGTCTGTGGTGCTGTAGATGCGCTGCCCATGGCCGGTGAGGAGCAGCAAGAGCTTGACTGGCTGGCACTTTCGGTGTGGGAGCAATCGTGCGATGTTCGTGATTTTTCGTTTACTTTTTTCAGTGGGCGCCCAGGTGCAGCTGGTGGTAAACGTTGAAGCCCTGTTGTTCAGGGAAAGCGCAGAACCCCGATGTCTGTGGTGCTGTAGATGCACTGCCAAAGTCCGGTGAGTAGCAGTAAGAGCTTGAGTTGCTGGCACTTTCGGTGTGGGAGCAATCGTCCGACGTTTGTGATTTTTCGGGGTTTTTTTCAGCGGGCGCCCAGGTGCAGCTGGTGGTAAACGTTGAAGCCCTGTTGTTCAGGGAAAGCGCAGGACCCCGATGTCTGTGGTGCTGTAGATGCACTGCCAAAGTCCGGTGAGTAGCAGCAAGAGCTTGAGTTGCTGGCACTTTCGGTGTGGGAGCAATCGTCCGACGTTTGTGATTTTTCGGGGTTTTTTTCAGCGGGCTCCGAGGTGCAGCTGGTGGTAAACGTCGAAGCCCTGTTGGTCAGGGAAAGCCCGGAGCCCCGATGTCTGTGGTGCTGTAGATGCGCTGCCAATGGCCGGTGAGGAGCAGCAAGAGCTTGACTGGCTGGCACTTCAGGTGTGGGAGCAATCGTCCGACGTTTGTGATTTTTCGTTTATTTATTTCAGTGGGCGCCCAGGTGCAGCTGGTGGTAAATGTCGAAGCCCTGTTCGTCAGGGAAAGCCCGGAGCCGGGATGTCTGTGGTGCTGTAGATTCACTGCCCATGGCCGGTGAGGAGCAGCAAGAGCTTGACTGGCTGGCACTTTGGGTGTGGGAGCAATCGTCCGACGTTTTTGATTTTTCAGGTTTTTTTTCAGTGGGTAACCAGGTGCAGCTGGTGGTAAATGTCGAAGCCCTGTTGGTCAGGGAAAGCCCGGAGCCGTGATGTCTGTGGTGCTGTAGATGCGCTGCCAATGGCCGGTGAGGAGCAGCAAGAGCTTGACTGGCTGGCACTTTCGGTGTGGGAGCAATCGTCCGACGTTTGTGATATTTGGGGATTTTTTTTCCAGTGGGCGCCCAAGTTCAGCTGGTAGTAAACTTCTAAGCCCTGTTGGTCAGGGAAAGCCCGGAGCCCCGATGTCTGTGGTGCTGTAGATGCGCTGCCAATGGGCGGTGAGGAGCAGCAAGAGCTTGTGTTGCTGGCACTTTTGGTGTGGGAGCAATCGTCGGACGTTTGTGATTTTTGGGGATTTTTATTCACTGGGCGCCCAGGTTCAGCTGGTGGTAAACGTCTAAGCCCTGTTGGTCAGGGAAAGCCCGGAGCCCCGATGTCTGTGGTGCTGTAGATGCGCTGGGAACGGCCGGTGAGGAGCAGCAAGAGCTTGTGTTGCTGGCACTTTCGGTGTGGGAGCAATCGACCGATGTTCGTGATTTTTCGGGGGTTCTTTTCAGTGGGAGCCCAGGTTCAGCTGGTGGTAAACGTCGAAGCCCTGTTGGTCAGGGAAAGCCCGGAGCCCCGATGTCTGTGGTGCTGTAGATGCGCTGCCAATGGCCGGTGAGGAGCAGCAAGAGCTTGACTGGCTGGCACTTCTGGTGTGGGAGCAATTGTCCGACGTTCGTGATTTTTCGGGGTTTTTTTCAGTGGGCACCCAGGTGCAGCTGGTGGTAAACGTCGAAGCCCTGTTGGTCAGGGAACGCCCGGAGCCCCGATGTCTGTGGTGCTGTAGATGCGCTGCCAATGGCCGGTGAGGAGCAGCAAGAGGTTGACTGTCTGGCACTTTCGGTGTGGGAGCAATTGTCCGACGTTCGTGATTTTTCGGGGTTTTTTTCAGTGGGCACCCAGGTGCAGCTGGTGGTAAACGTCGAAGCCCTGTTGGTCAGGGAAAGCGCAGAACCCCGATATCTGTGGTGCTGTAGATGCGCTGGGAATGGCTGGTGAGGAGCAGCTAGAGCTTGACAGGCTGGCACTTTCGGTGTTGGAGCAATCGTCCGTCGTTTTTGATTTTTCAGGGTTTTTTTTCAGTGGGGGCCCAGGTTCAGCTGGTGGTAAACTTCTGAGCCCTGTTGGTCAGGGAAAGCCCGGAGCCCCGATGTCTGTGGTGCTGTAGATGCACTGCCAAAGTCCGGTGAGGAGCAGCAAGAGCTTGACTGGCTGGCACTTTCGGTGTGGGAGGAATCGTCCGACGTTCGTGATTTTTGGGGGTTTTATTTCAGTGGGCGCCCAGGTGCAGCTGGTGGTAAATGTCGAAGCCCAGTTGGTCAGGGAAAGCCCGGAGCCCCGATGTCTGTGGTGCTGTAGATGCGCTGGGAATGGCCGGTGTTCAGCAGCTAGAGCTTGACTGTCTGGCACTTTTGGTGTGGGAGCAATCGTCCGACGTTCGTCATTTTTCAGGGTTTTTTTTCAGTGGGCGCCCAGGTTCAGCTGGTGGTAAACGTCGAAGGCCTGTTGGTCAGGGAAAGCCCGGAGCCCCGATGTCTGTGGTGCTGTAGATGTGCTGCCAATGGCCGGTGAGGAGCAGCAAGAGCTTGAGTTGCTGGCACTTTCGGTGTGGGAGCAATCGTCCGACGTTCGTGATTTTTCGGGGTTTTATTTCAGTGGGCGCCCAGGTGCCGCTGGTGGTAAACGTTGAAGCCCTGTTGGTCAGGGAAAGCTCGGAGCCCCGATGTCTGTGGTGCTGTAGATGCCCTGCCAATGGGCGGTGAGTAGCAGCAAGAGCTTGACTGTCTGGCACTTTCGGTGTGGGAGCAATCGTCCGATGTTCGTGATTTTTCGTTTATTTTTTTCAGTGGGCGCCCAGGTTCATCTGGTGGTAAACGTCGAAGCCCTGTTGGTCAGGGAAAGCGCAGAGCCCCGATGTCTGTGGTGCTGTAGATGCGCTGCGAATGGCCGGTGAGGAGCAGCAAGAGCTTGACTGGCTGGCACTTTCAATGTGGGAACAATCGTCCGACGTTCGTGATTTTTGGGGGTTTTATTTCAGTGGGCGCCCAGGTTCAGCTGGTGGTAAACGTCGAAGCCCTGTTGGTCAGGGAAAGCCCGGAGCCCCGATGTCTGTGGTGCTGTAGATGCGCTGGGAATGGCCGGTGAGGAGCAGCAAGAGCTTGACTGGCTGGCACTTTCGGTGTGGGAGCAATCGTCCGATGTTCATGATTTTTCGTTTATTTTTTTCAGTGGGCGCCCAGGTGCAGCTGATGGTAAATGTCGAAGCCCTCTTGGTCAGGGAAAGCGTAGAACCCCGATGTCTGTGGTGCTGTAGATGCACTCCCAAAGTCCGGTGAGTAGCAGCAAGAGCTTGAGTTGCTGGCACTTTCGGTGTGGGAGCAATCGTCCGACGTTCGTGATTTTTCGGGGTTTTATTTCAGTGGGCGCCCAGCTGCAGCTGGTGGTAAATGTCGAAGCCCTGTTGGTCAGGGAAAGCCCGGAGCCCCGATGTCTGTGGTGCTGTAGATGCACTGCCAAAGTCCGGTGAGTAGCAGCAAGAGCTTGAGTTGCTGGCACTTTGGGTGTGGGAGGAATCGTCGGACGTTCGTGATTTTTCGGGGTTTTATTTCAGTGGGCGCCCAGGTGCAGCGGGTGGTAAACGTTGAAGCCCTGTTGGTCAGGGAAAGCGCAGAACCCCGATGTCTGTGGTGCTGTAGATGCACTGCCAAAGTCCGGTGAGTAGCAGCAAGACCTTGAGTTGCTGGCACTTTCGGTGTGGGAGGAATCGTCCGACGTTCGTGATTTTTCGGGGTTTTTTTTCCGTGGGCGCCCAGGTGCAGCGGGTGGTAAACGTCGAAGCCCTGTTGGTCAGGGAAAGCCCGCAGCCACGATGTCTGTGGTGCTGTAGATGCGCTGGGAATGGCCGGTGAGGAGCAGCAAGAGCTTGACTGGCTGGCACTTTTGGTGTGGGAGCAATAGTCCGATGTTTGTGATTATTCGGGGTTTTTTTTCAGTGGGAGCCCAGGTGCAGCTGGTGGTAAACGTCGAAGCCCTGTTGGTCAGGGAAAGCCCGGAGCCCCGATGTCTGTGGTGCTGTAGATGCACTGCCAAAGTCCGGTGAGGAGCAGCAAGAGCTTGACTGGCTGGCACTTTGGGTGTGGGAGCAATCGTCCGACGTTCGTGATTTTTGGGGGTTTTATTTCAGTGGGTGACCAGGTGCAGCTGGTGGTAAATGTCGAAGCCCTGTTGGTCAGGGAAAGCCCGGAGCCCCGATGTCTGTGGTGCTGTAGTTGCGCTGCCAATGGCCGGTGAGGAGCAGCAAGAGCTTGAGTTGCTGGCACTTTTGGTGTGGGAGCAATCGTCCGACGTTTGTGATTTTTCAGGGTTTTTTTTCAGTGTGTAACCAGGTGCAGCTGGTGGTAAATGTCGAAGCTCTGTTGGTCAGGGAAAGCCCGGAGCCGCGATGTCTGTGGTGCTGTAGATGCGCTGGGAATGGCCGGTGAGGAGCAGCAAGAGCTTGATTTGCTGGCACTTTCGGTGTGGGAGCAATCGTGCGATGTTCGTGATTTTTCGTTTATTTTTTTCAGTGGGCGCCCAGGTGCAGCTGGTGGTAAACGTTGAAGCCCTGTTGGTCAGGGAAAGCCCGGAGCCCCGATGTCTGTGGTGCTGTAGATGCACTGCCAAAGTCCGGTGAGTACCAGCAAGAGCTTGAGTTGCTGGCACTTTCGGTGTGGGAGGAATCGTCCGACGTTCGTGATTTTTCGGGGTTTTACTTTCAGTGGGCGCCCAGGTGCAGCTGATGGTAAATGTCGAAGCCCTGTTGTTCAGGGAAAGCGCAGAACCCCGATGTCTGTGGTGCTGTAGATGCACTGCCAAAGTCCGGTGAGTACCAGCAAGAGCTTGAGTTGCTGGCACTTTCGGTGTGGGAGGAATCGTCCGACGTTCGTGATTTTTCGGGGTTTTACTTTCAGTGGGCTCCCAGGTGCAGCTGATGGTAAATGTCGAAGCCCTGTTCATCAGGGAAAGCCCGGAGCCCCGATGTCTGTGGTGCTGTAGATGGGCTGGCAATGGCCGGTAAGGAGCAGCAAGAGCTTGACTGGCTGGCACTTTCGGTGTGCGAGCAATCGTCCGACGTTCGTGATTCTTCGGGGTTTAACTTTCAGTGGGCGCCCAGGTGCAGCTGGTGGTAAATGTCGAAGCCCTGTTGGTCAGGGAAAGCCCGGAGCCCCGATGTCTGTGGTGCTGTAGATGCGCTGCCAATGGGCGGTGAGGAGCAGCAAGAGCTTGACTGGCTGGCACTTTCGGTGTGGGAGCAATCGTCCGACGTTTGTGATTTTTCATTTATTTTTTTCAGTGGGAGCCCAGGTGCAGCTGGTGGTAAACGTCGAAGCCCAGTTGGTCAGGGAAAGCCCGGAGCCCCGATGTCTGTGGTGCTGTAGATGCGCTGGGAATGGCCGGTGAGGAGCAGCAGGAGCTTGAGTTGCTGGCACTTTCGGTGTGGGAGCAATCGTCCGACGTTCGTGATTCTTTGGGGTTTTACTTTCAGTGGGCGCCCAGGTTCAGCTGGTGGTAAACGTCGAAGCCCTGTTGGTCAGGGAAAGCCCGGAGCCCCGATGTCTGTGGTGCTGTAGATGCGCCTCCAATGGCCGCTGAGGAGCAGCAAGAGCTTGACTGGCTGGCACTTTCAGTGTGGGATCAGTAGTCCGACGTTTGTGATTTTTCAGGGTTTTTCTTCAGTGGCCAACTAGGTGCAGCTGGTGGTAAACGTCGAAGCCCTGTTGGTCAGGGAAAGCCCGGAGCCCCGATGTCTGTGGTGCTGTAGATGCGCTGGGAATGGCCGGTGAGGAGCAGCAAGAGCTTGACTGGCTGGCACTTTCAGTGTGGGATCAGTAGTCCGACGTTTGTGATTTTTCGGGGTTTTTTTCAGTGGGCGCCCAGGTGCAGCTGGTGGTAAACGTCGAAGCCCTGTTGGTCAGGGAAAGCCCGGAGCCCCGATGTCTGTGGTGCTGTAGATGCGCTGGGAATGGGCGGTGAGGAGCAGCAAGAGCTTGACTGGCTGGCACTTTGGGTGTGGGAGCAATCGTCCGATGTTCGTGATTTTTCGGGGTTTTATTTCAGTGGGCGCCCAGGTTCAGCTGGTGGTAAACTTCTAAGCCCTGTTGGTCAGGGAAAGCCCGGAGCCCCGATGTCTGTGGTGCTGTAGATGCACTGCCACTGTCCGGTGAGGAGCAGCAAGAGCTTGACAGGCTGGCACTTTTGGTGTGGGAGCAATAGTCCGACGTTAGTCATTTTTCAGGGTTTTTTTTCAGTGGGCAACTAGGTGCAGCTGGTGGTAAATGTCGAAGCCCTGTTGGTCAGGGAAAGCCCGGAGCCCCGGTGTCTGTGGTGCTGTAGATGCGCTGGGAATGGCCGGTGAGTAGCAGCAAGAGCTTGACAGGCTGGCATTTAAGGTGTGGCAGGAATCGTCCGACATTTGTGATTTCTGGGTTTTTTTTTTCAGGGGGCACCCAGGTGCAGCTGGTGGTAAATGTCGAAGCCCGGTTCGTCAGGGAAAGCCCAGAGCCGCGATGTCTTTGGTGCTGTAGATGCGCTGGGAATGGGCGGTGAGGAGCAGCAAGAGCTTGACTGGCTGGCACTTTCGGTGTGGGAGCAATAGTCCGACGTTCGTGATTTTTCGGGGTTTTTTTTCAGTGGGCGCCCAGGTTCAGCTGGTGGTAAACGTCGAAGCCCTGTTGGTCAGGGAAATCCCGGAGCCCCGATGTCTGTGGTGCTGTAGATGCACTGCCAAAGTCCGGTGAGGAGCAGCAAGAGCTTGAGTTGCTGGCACTTTTGGTGTGGGAGCAATCGTCCGACGTTCGTGATTTTTCGGGGTTTTATTTCAGTGGGAGCCCAGGTGCAGCTGGTGGTAAATGTCGAAGCCCTGTTGGTCAGGGAAAGCTCGGAGCCCAGATACCTGTGGTGCTGTAGATGCGCTGGGAATGGACGGTGAGGAGCAGCAAGAGCTTGACAGGCTGGCATTTAAGGTGTGGCAGGAATCGTCTGACATTTGTGATTTTTGGGGTTTTTTTTTCAGGGGGCACCCAGGTGCAGCTGGTGGTAAACGTCGAAGCCCTGTTGTTCAGGGAAAGCGCAGAACCCCGATGTCTGTGGTGCTGTAGATGCACTGCCAAAGTCCGGTGAGTAGCAGCAAGAGCTTGAGTTGCTGGCACTTTCGGTGTGGGAGGAATCGTCCGACGTTCGTGATTTTTCGGGGTTTTATTTCAGTGGGCGCCCAGGTGCAGCTGGTGGTAAACGTCGAAGCCCTGTTGGTCAGGGAAAGCCCGGAGCCCCGATGTCTGTGGTGCTGTAGATGCGCTGGGAATGGGCGGTGAGGAGCAGCAAGAGCTTGACAGGCTGGCACTTTCGGTGTGGGAGCAATCGTCCGACGTTCGTGATTTTTGCGGTTTTTTTTTCAGTGGGCGCCAAGGTGCAGCTGGTGGTAAACGTCGAAGCCCTGTTCGTCAGGGAAATTCCAGAGCCCTGATGTCTGTGGTGCTATAGATGCGCTGGGAATGTCCGGTGAGTAGCAGCAAGAGCTTGACAGGCTGGCATTTAAGGTGTGGCAGGAATCGTCCGACATTTGTGATTGTTGGAGTTTTTTTTTCAGGCGGCACCCAGGTGCAGCTGGTGGTAAACGTCGAAGCCCTGTTGGTCAGGGAAAGCCCGGAGCCCCGATGTCTGTGGTGCTGTAGATGCGCTGGGAATGGCCGGTGAGGAGCAGCAAGAGCTTGACTGGCTGGCACTTTTGGTGTGGGAGCAATCGTCCGACGTTCGTGATTTTTCATTTATTTTTTTCAGTGGGCGCCCAGGTGCAGCTGGTGGTAAACGTCGAAGCCCTGTTGTTCAGGGAAAGCGGAGAACCCCGATGTCTGTGGTGCTGTAGATGCACTGCCAAAGTCCGGTGAGTAGCAGCAAGAGCTTGAGTTGCTGGCACTTTCGGTGTGGGAGCAATTGTCCGACGTTTGTGATTTTTCGGGGTTTTATTTCAGTGGGCGCCCAGGTGCAGCAGGTGGTAAACGTCGAAGCCCTGTTGGTCAGGGAAAGCGTAGAGCCCCGATGTCTGTGGTGCTGTAGATGCGCTGGGAATGGCCGGTGAGGAGCAGCAAGAGCTTGACTGGCTGGCACTTTGGGTGTGGGAGCAATCGTCCGACGTTTGTGATTATTCGGGGTTTTTTCTCAGTGGGAGCCCAGGTGCAGCTGGTGGTAACAGTCAAAGCCCTGTTGGTCAGGGAAAGCCCGGAGCCCCGATGTCTGTGGCGCTGTAGATGCGCTGCCCATGGCCGCTGAGGAGCAGCAAGAGCTTGTGTTGCTGGCACTTTTGGTGTGGGAGCAATTGTCCGACGTTCGTGATTTTTCGGGGTTCTTTTCAGTGGGCGCCCAGGTTCAGCTGGTGGTAAACGTCGAAGCCCTGATCGTCAGGGAAAGTCCAGAGCCCTGATGTCTGTGGTGCTGTAGATGCGCTGGGAATGGGCGGTGAGGAGCAGCAAGAGCTTGACAGGCTGGCATTTAAGGTGTGGCAGGAATCGTCCAACGTTTGTGATTTTTCGGGGTTTTTTTTCAGTGGGCGCCCAGGTGCAGCTGGTGGTAAACATCGAAGCCCTGTTGGTCAGGGAAAGCCCGGAGCCCCGATGTCTGTGGTGCTGTAGATGCACTGCCAATGTCCGGTGAGAAGCAGCATGAGCTTCAGTTGCTGGCACTTTCGGTGTGGGAGCAATCGTCTGATGTTCGTGATATTTCGTTATTTTTTTCAGTGGGCGCCCAGGTGCAGCTGATGGTAAACGTCGAAGGCCTGTTGGTCAGGGAAAGCCCGGAGCCCCGATGTCTGTGGTGCTGTACATGCGCTGCCAATGGCCGGTGAGCAGCAGCAAGAGCTTGACTGGCTGGCACTTTCGGTGTGGGAGCAATCGTCCGTCGTTTTTAATTTTTCAGGGTTTTTTTTCAGTGGGCGCCCAGGTTCAGCTGGTGGTAAACTTCTGAGCCCTGTTGGTCAGGGAAAGCCCGGAGCCCCGATGTCTGTGGTGCTGTAGATGCGCTGCCAATGGCCGGTGAGGAGCAGCAAGAGCTTGACAGGCTGGCACTTTCGGTGTGGGAGTGTCCTGGGTTTGGCTAGGATAGAGTTAATATTTACCTGAGCTGGGTGGAGAACTGAAGCTGGTAGCCCCTATGGCTGGGATAGTTCAATAATTAGCTAACAGCTGGGGTTAATTTACCCAAATTAGCCAAAGGGCTATTCCATCCCATCTGACATCATGCTCAGTATGTAAGTGAGGAGGGTGCTGAAGGGAGGCCCTTGCTAGTTGGAAGAGACTGGATGTGGAGTTCTGTTGTGAGTTATTGTACTGTATTTGTGTTCCATCACTGTCTTGTTTTCTTCTGTCATTACTGTTAAATTTACTTTTTGTTCAATCTCAACCCGCGTGTTTGGTTTTTTTTTTCCCTGGTTTTTTTTTGTTTGTCAAATCTCCTCCTATTCTCTCAGAGAGTGGGGGGAGTGAGAGAGAGACTGCGTAGTCTGGTCCGCGTTGGGGCTGAACTACGACAGTTATTTTGGCGCCCAACGTGGGGCTCGAGGAATTTGAGGTAAGGATTGAGTTTAATTGGGAGCAGTAACGGGCAAAACAGGGACTGAACTTGACAAAAGAGCAAAATGATTATGGGGAATTTATGTTCTGATTGTGGTGAAGGGATAAGTGGTGAATTGTTTGTTAATTGTCTACCCACTGTTGGTGTTGTGAGGATATTATTTTGATTTTGGTGCGGGGAATTCTATTTTCTTCTGTTGATGTGTGTGTATTTTATTTATAATACTTAAATACGTAATTCGCAGAGGCGAGGGGTGGAATGTTCTGGTTTTGTTAGTGAGGGGGGGCCTAAGGTGGCAGCTTCTGTAGGAAACTGCTAGAAGTCGCTCCCCTTTGTTCAGTGGACTCGGCCGGGCCTAGGGCGGACCCGCTGCTGGCCAAGGCCAAGCCAATTGGTAGCAGAATGTCCCCTGATAACGCCTCTGCGATAACGTATTTAAATAGGGGAAAACAGGAAAAAGAGGGAGGAGAAGATGTGAAGCAGCTGAGCGGGGGGCAGAGAGGGGGAAGCGCGAGCCTCGTGGGCCTTGCAGGCCTCACCCTCTGGCCTCCCGCCGGGCAGCCGACTGGGCCCAACTCGGCCCGGCCTGGCTGCAAGAAGTGGAGAGGAGATGAGAAGTGAATAAGATGTAAAAAGGATCCTGAGAGGCGTCTGCCAGCCTGTTGTGAGGAACGGCTGCAGACGCCAAGGTCAGTGAAGGAGGAGGGGGAGGAGTAATGCGGCTCCTGGCCAAGATTCCTCTGCAACTCGTGGTGACGACCATGGTGGAGCAGGTTGTCCCCCTGCAGCCCATGGAGGTCCACGGAGGGGCAGAGATCCACCTGCAGCCCGTGGAGGACCCCACGCCGGAGCAGGTGGAGGCCTGAAGGAGGCTGTGCCCCGTGGAGGGCCCGCTGGGACAGCTGCTCTAGAGGGACTGCACCCCGTGGAAGAGATGACCCACGCCGGAGCAGTTTCACGAAGGACTGTGGCCCGTGGGAGGGACCCCACGCTGGAGCAGAGGAGGAATGCGAGGAGGTCTTCCCCCGACGATGATACAGAGGCGTAAAACAACGCGTGATGAACTGACAGCGACCCCCATTCCCTTTTCCAACCCCCCGTGCCGCTCGGGAGGGGAAGGTAGGAGAGATAATGTTAAGCCCGGGAAGAGGGAGGGGTGGGGGGAGGTTATCTTGTTCCCTGTCTCATTCTCCTGCTAATTTTAGAAATAAATGAATAGTTTTCCCCAAGTCGAGTCTGTTTTGCCCGTGACGGTAACTTTAAGGATTTCTCCCCGTCCTTATCTCAAACCTTGAGCCGTTTTTCTTATATAATCTCCTCCTATTCTCTCGGAAGGTGGGGGGAACGAGAGACAGACTGCGTAGTCTGGTCTGATCGGGGCTGAACTACGACAGGGAGCAATCGTCGGACGTTTGTGATTTCTGGGGATTTTTTTTCAGTGGACGCCCAGGTTCAGCGGGTGGTAAATCTCGAAGCCCTGTTGGTCAGGAAAATCCCGGAGCCCCGATATCTGTGGTGCTGTAGATGCGCTGGGAATGGGCGGTGAGGAGCAGCAAGAGCTTGACTGGCTGGCACTTTCAGTGTGGGAGCAATCGTGCGACGTTTGTGATTTTTTGGGGTTCTTTTCAGTGGGAGCACAGGTTCAGCAAGTGGTAATCGTCGAAGCCCTGTTGGTCAGGGAAAGCCCGGAGCCCCGATGTCTGTGGTGCTGTAGATGCACTGCCACTGTCCGGTGAGGAACAGCAAGAGCTTGACTGGCTGGCACTTTCGGTGTGGGATCAATCGTCCGACGTTTTTGATTTTTCAGGGTTTTTTTTCAGTGCGTAACCAGGTGCAGCTGGTGGTAAACGTCGAAGCCCTGTTGGTCAGGGAAAGCCTGGAGCCGCGATGTCTGTGGTGCTGTAGATGCGCTGCCAATGGCCGTTGAGGAGCAGCAAGAGCTTGACAGGCTGGCACTTTCGTTGTGGGAGCAATCGTCCGATGTTCGTGATTTTTCGGGGTTTTACTTTCAGTGGGCGCCCAGGTGCAGCTGGTGGTAAACGTCGAAGCCCTGTTCATCAGGGAAAGCTCGGAGCCCCGATGTCTGTGGTGCTGTAGATGCGCTGGGAATGGCCGGTGAGGAGCAGCAAGAGCTTGACTGGCTGGAACTTTGGGTGTGGGAGCAATCGTCGGACGTTCGTGATTTTTCGGGGTTTTATTTCAGTGGGCGCCCGGGTTCAGCTGGTGGTAAACGTCGAAGCCCTGTTGGTCAGGGAAAGCCCGGAGCCCCGGTGTCGGTGGTGCTGTAGATGCCCTGCCAATGGCCGGTGTTCAGCAGCTAGAGCTTGACTGTCTGGCACTTGTGGTGTGGGAGCAATCGTCCGACGTTCGTCATTTTTCAGGGTTTTTTTTCAGTGGGCAACCAGGTGCAGCTGGTGGTAAACGTTGAAGCCCTGTTGTTCAGGGAAAGCCCGGAGCCCCGATGTCTGTGGTGCTGTAGATGCACTGCCAAAGTCCGGTGAGTAGCTGCAAGAGCTTGACTGGCTGGCACTTTTAGTGTGGGAGCAATCGTCCGACGTTCGTGGTTTTTCGGGGTTTTATTTCAGTGGGAGCCCAGGTTCAGGTGGTGGTAAACGTCGAAGCCCTGTTGGTCAGGGAAAGCCCGGAGCCCCAATGTCTGCGGTGTTGTAGATGCGCTGGGAATGGCCGGTGAGGAGCAGCAAGAGCTTGACAGGCTGGCATTTAAGGTGTGGCAGGAATCGTCCGACGTTTGTGATTTTTGGGGTTTTTTTTTCAGGGGGCACCCAGGTGCAGCTGGTGGTAAATGTCGAAGCCCGGTTCGTCAGGGAAAGCCCGGAGCCCCGATGTCTGTGGTGCTGTAGATGCGCTGCCAATGGCCGGTGAGTAGCAGCAAGAGCTTGAGTTGCTGGCACTTCAGGTGTGGGAGCAATCGTCCGACGTTCGTGATTTTTCGGGGTTTTACTTTCAGTGGGTGCCCAGGTTCAGCGAGTGGTAAACGTCGAAGCCCTGTTCATCAGGGAAAGCCCGGAGCCCCGATGTCTGTGGTGCTGTAGATGCGCTGGGAATGGGCGGTGAGGGGCAGCAAGAGCTTGACAGGCTGGCACTTTTGGTGTGGGAGCAATCGTCCGATGTTCCTGATTTTTCGTTTATTTTTTTCAGTGGGCGCCCAGGTGCAGCTGGTGGTAAACGTCGAAGCCCTGTTATTCAGGGAAAGCGCAGAACCCCGATGTCTGTGGTGCTGTAGATGCGCTGGGAATGGGCGGTGAGGAGCAGCAAGAGCTTGACAGGCTGGCACTTTTGGTGTGGGAGCAATCGTCCGACGTTCGTGATTTTTCAGGGTTTTATTTCAGTGGGCGCCCAGGTGCAGCTGGTGGTAAACGTCGAAGCCCTGTTGGTCAGGGAAAGCGCAGAACCCCGATGTCTGTGGTGCTGTAGATGCGCTGGGAATGGGCGGTGAGGAGCAGCAAGAGCTTGACAGGCTGGCATTTAAGGTGTGGCAGGAATCGTCCAACGTTTGTGATTTTTCGGGGTTTTTTTTCAGTGGGCGCCCAGGTGCAGCTGGTGGTAAACATCGAAGCCCTGTTGGTCAGGGAAAGCCCGGAGCCCCGATGTCTGTGGTGCTGTAGATGCACTGCCAAAGTCCGGTGAGAAGCAGCATGAGCTTGAGTTGCTGGCACTTTCGGTGTGGGAGTAATCGTCCGACGTTCGTGATTTTTCGGGGTTTTTTTTCAGTGGGTGCCCAGGTGCACCTGGTGGTAAACGTCGAAGCCCTGTTGGTCAGGGAAAGCCCGGAGCCGCGATGTCTGTGGTGCTGTAGATGCACTGCCAAAGTCCGGTGAGAAGCAGCATGAGCTTGAGTTGCTGGCACTTTCGGTGTGGGAGCAATCATCTGATGTTCGTGATATTTCGTTATTTTTTTCAGTGGGCGCCCAGGTGCAGCTGATGGTAAATGTCGAAGGCCTGTTGGTCAGGGAAAGCCCGGAGCCCCGATGTCTGTGGTGCTGTACATGCGCTGCCAATGGCTGGTCAGCAGCAGCAAGAGCTTGACTGGCTGGCACTTTCGGTGTGGGAGCAATCGTCCGTCGTTTTTAATTTTTCAGGGTTTTTTTTCAGTGGGCGCCCAGGTTCAGCTGGTGGTAAACTTCTGAGCCCTGTTGGTCAGGGAAAGCCCGGAGCCCCGATGTCTGTCGTGCTGTAGATGCGCGGCCAATGGCCGGTGAGGAGCAGCAAGAGCTTGACAGGCTGGCACTTTCGGTGTGGGAGCAATCGTCCGACGTTCGTGATTTTTCGGGGTTTTACTTTCAGTGGGTGCCCAGGTTCAGCGAGTGGTAAACGTCGAAGCCCTGTTGGTCAGGGAAAGCCCGGAGCCCCGATGTCTGTGGTGCTGTAGATGTGCTGCCAATGGCCGGTGAGGAGCAGCAAGAGCTTGACTGGCTGGCACTTTTGGTGTGGGAGCAATCGTCCGATGTTTGTTATTTTTCGGGGTTTTATTTCAGTGGGCGCCCAGGTGCAGCTGGTGGTAAATGTCGAAGCCCTGTTGGTCAGGGAAAGCCCGGAGCCCCGATGTCTGTGGTGCTGTAGATGCGCTGGGAATGGGAGGTGAGTAGCAGCAAGAGCTTGACTGGCTGGCACTTTCGGTGTGGGAGCAATTGTCCGACGTTTGTGATTTTTCGTTTATTTTTTTCAGTGGGCGCCCAGGTGCAGTGGGTGGTAAACGTCGAAGCCCTGTTCATCAGGGAAAGCCCGGAGCCCCGATGTCTGTGGGGCTGTAGATGGGCTGGCAATGGCCGGTGAGGAGCAGCAAGAGCTTGACTGGCTGGCACTTTCGGTGTGCGATCAATCGTCCGACGTTCATGATTTTTGGGGGTTTTATTTCAGTGGGGGCCCAGGTTCAGCTGGTGGTAAACGTCGAAGCCCAGTTGGTCAGGGAAAGCCCGGAGCCCCGATGTCTGTGGTGCTGTAGATGCGCTGGGAATGGGAGGTGAGTAGCAGCAAGAGCTTGAGTTGCTGGAACTTTCAGTGTGGGAGCAATCGTCCGACGTTCGTGATTTTTCGGGGTTTTATTTCAGTGGGCGCCCAGGTGCAGCTGGTGGTAAATGTCGAAGCCCTGTTGGTCAGGTAAATCCCGGAGCCCCGATATCTGTGATGCTGTAGATGCGCTGGGAATGGCCGGTGAGGAGCAGCAAGAGCTTGACAGGCTGGCACTTTCGGTGTGGGAGTAATAGTCCGATGTTCGTGATTTTTCGTTTATTTTTTCCAGTGGGAGCCCAGGTTTAGCTAGTTGTAAACGTCGAAGCCCTGTTGGTCAGGGAAAGCCCGGAGCCCCGATGTCTGTGGTGCTGTAGATGCGCTGGGAATGGCCAATGAGGAGAAGCAAGAGCTTATGTTGCTGGCACTTTCGGTGTGGGAGCAATCGTCCGACGTTCGTGATTTTTCGGGGTTTTATTTCACTGGGCGCCCCGGTTCAGCTGGTGGTAAACGTCTAAGCCCTGTTGGTCAGGGAAAGCCCGGAGCCCCGATGTCTGTGGTGCTGTAGATGCGCTGGGAATGGCCCGTGAGGAGCAGCAAGAGATTGTGTTGCTGGTACTTTCGGTGTGGGAGCAATCGTCCGACGTTTTTGATGTTTCAGGGTTTTTTTTCAGTGTGCGCCCAGCTGCAGCTGGTGGTAAACGTCGAAGCCCTGTTGGTCAGCGAAAGCCCGGAGCCCCGATGTCTGTGGTGCTGTAGATGCGCTGGGAATGGCTGGTGAGGAGCAGCAAGAGCTTGACAGGCTGGCACTTTCGGTGTGGGAGCAATCGTCCGACGTTTTTGATGTTTCAGGGTTTTTTTTCAGTGTGCGCCCAGCTGCAGCTGGTGGTAAACGTCGAAGCCCTGTTGGTCAGGGAAAGCCCGGAGCCCCGATGTCTGTGGTGCTGTAGATGCGCTGGGAATGGCCGGTGAGTAGGAGCAAGAGCTTGAGTTGCTGGCACTTTCGGTGTGGGAGCAATCGTCCGATGTTCGTGATTTTTCGGGGTTCTTTTCAGTGGGAGCCCAGGTGCAGCGGGTGGTAAACGTCGAAGCCCTGTTGGTCAGGGAAAGCCCGGAGCCCCGATGTCTTTGGTGCTGTAGATGCGCCTCCAATGGCCGGTGAGGAGCAGCAAGAGCTTGACTGGCTGGCACTTTCGCTGTGGGAGCAATCGTCCGACTTTTGTTATTTTTCGTTTATTTTTTTCAGTGGGCGCCCAGGTGCACCTGGTGGTAAATGTCGAAGCCCTGTTGGTCAGGGAAAGCCCAGAGCCGCGATGTCTGTGGTGCTGTAGATGCGCTGGGAATGGCCGGTGAGGAGCAGCAAGAGCTTGAGTTGCTGGCACTTTTGGTGTGGGAGCAATCATCCGACGTTCGTGATTTTTCGGGGTATTTTTTCAGTGGGCGACCAGGTACACCTGGTGGTAAACGTCGAAGCCCTTTTGGTCAGGGAAAGCCCAGAGCCCCGATGTCTGTGGTGCTGTAGATGCGCTGCCAATGGCCGGTGAGGAGCACAAAGAGGTTGAGTTGCTGGCACTTTCGGTGTGGGAGGAATCGTCCGACGTTTGTTATTTTTCGGGGTTTTATTTCAGTGGGCGCCCAGGTGCAGCTGGTGGTAAACGTCGAAGCCCTGTTGGTCAGGGAAAGCCCGGAGCCCCGGTATCTGTGGTGCTGTAGATGCGCTGGGAATGGCCGGTGAGGAGCAGCAAGAGCTTGACTGGCTGGCACTTTTGGTGTGGGAGCAATCGTCCGACGTTCGTGATTTTTCATTTATTTTTTTCAGTGGGCGCCCAGGTTCAGCTGGTGGTAAACGTCGAAGCCCTGTTGGTCAGGGAAAGCGGAGAACGCCGATGTCTGTGGTGCTGTAGATGCGCTGCCAATGGCCGGTGAGGAGCAGCAAGAGCTTGACTGGCTGGCACTTTTGGTGTGGGAGCAATCGTCCGACGTTTGTGATTATTCGGGGTTTTTTTTTCAGTGGGAGCCCAGGTGCAGCTGGTGGTAACAGTCAAAGCCCTGTTGGTCAGGGAAAGCTCGGAGCCCTGATGTCTGTGGTGCTGTAGATGCGCTGGGAATGGGCGGTGAGGAGCAGCAAGAGCTTGACAGGCTGGCATTTAAGGTGTGGCAGGAATCGTCCAACATTTGTGATTTTTTCGGGGTTTTTTTTCAGTGGGCGCCCATGTGCAGCTGGTGGTAAACGTCGAACCCCTGTTTGTCAGGGAAAGCGCAGAGCCCCGATGTCTGTGGTGCTGTAGATGCGCTGCCAATGGCCGGTGAGGAGCAGCAAGAGCTTGACAGGCTGGCCTTTAAGGTGTGGCAGGAATCGTCCGACATTTGTGATTTTTCGGGGTTTTTTTTCAGTGGGCGCCCAGGTGCCGCTGGTGGTAAACGTCGAAGCCCTGTTGGTCAGGGAAAGCCCGGAGCCCTGATATCTGTGGTGCTGTAGATGCACTGCGAATGCCCGGTGAGGAGCAGGAAGAGCTTGACTGGCTGGCACTTTTGGTGTGGGAGCAATCGTCCGACGTTTGTGATTTTTCGGGGTTCTTTTCAGTGGGAGCCCAGGTGCAGCGGGTGGTAAACGTCGAAGACCTGTTGGTCAGGGAAAGCCCAGAGCCCCGATGTCTGTGGTGCTGTAGATGCGCCTCCAATGGCCGGTGAGGAGCAGCAAGAGCTTGACTGGCTGGCACTTTCGCTGTGGGAGCAATCGTCCGACTTTTGTTATTTTTCGTTTATTTTTTTCAGTGGGCGCCCAGGTGCAGCTGATGGTAAATGTCGAAGCCCTGTTGGTCAGGGAAAGCCCGGAGCCCCGATGTCTGTGGTGCTGTAGATGCGCTGGGAATGGCCGGTGAGGAGCAGCAAGAGCTTGAGTTGCTGGCACTTTCGGTGTGGCAGGAATCGTCCGACATTTGTGATTTTTCGTAGTTTTTTTTCAGTGGGCGCCCAGGTGCAGCGGGTGGTAAACGTCGAAGCCCTGTTGGTCAGGGAAAGCCCGGAGCCCCGATGTCTGTGGTGCTGTTAATGCGCTGCCAATGGCCGGTGAGGAGCAGCAAGAGCTTGAGTTGCTGGCACTTTCACTGTGGGAGCAATCGTCCGATGTTCGTGATTTTTCGTTTATTTTTTTCAGTGGGCGCCCAGGTGCAGCTGATGGTAAATGTCGAAGCCCTGTTGTTCAGGGAAAGCGCAGAACCCCGATGTCTGTGGTGCTGTAGATGCACTACCAAAGTCCGGTGAGTAGCAGCAGGAGCTTGAGTTGCTGGCACTTTCGGTGTGGGAGCAATCGTCCGACTGTCGTGATTTTTCGGGGTTTTACTTTCAATGGGCGCCCAGGTTGAGCTGGTGGTAAACGTCGAAGCCCTGTTGGTCAGGGAAAGCCCGGAGCCCCGATGTCTGTGGTGCTGTAGATGCGCTGCCAATGGCCGGTGAGGAGCAGCAGGAGCTAGACTGTCTGGCACTTTGGGTGTCGGAGCAATCGTCGGACGTTTGTGATTTTTGGGGATTTTTATTCACTGGGCGCCCAGGTTCAGCTGGTGGTAAACGTCGAAGCCCTGTTGGTCAGGGAAAGCCCGGAGCCCCGATGTCTGTGGTGCTGTAGATGCACTGGGAATGGCCGGTGAGGAGCAGCAAGAGCTTGACTGGCTGGCACTTTCGGTGTGGGAGCAATCGTCCGATGTTCGTGATTTTTCGTTTAGTTTTTTCAGTGGGCGCCCAGGTGCAGCTGGTGGTAAACGTCGAAGCCCTGTTGGTCAGGGAAAGCCCGGAGCCCCGATGTCTGTGGTGCTGTAGATGCGCCGCCAATGACCGGTGAGGAGCACAAAGAGCTTGACAGGCTGGCACTTTCGGTGTGGGAGCAATCGTCTGATGTTTGTGATTTTGGGGGTTTTTTTTTTTTCAGTGGGTGCCCAGGTGCAGCTGGTGGTAAACGTCGAAGCCCTGTTCGTCAGGGAAAGCCCGGAGCCCCGATGTCTGTGGTGCTGTAGATGCGCTGCCAATGGCCGGTGAGGAGCAGCAAGAGCTTGACTGGCTGGCACTTTCGGTGTGGGAGCAATCGTCCGACGTTCGTGATTCTTCGCGGTTTTACTTTCAGTGGGCGCCCAGGTGCAGCTGGTGGTAAATGTCGAAGCCCTGTTGGTCAGGGAATGCCCGCAGCCCCGATGTCTGTGGTGCTGTAGATGCGTCTCAAATGGCTGGTGAGGAGCAGCAAGAGCTTGACTGGCTGGCACTTTTGTTGTGGGAGCAATCGTCCGACGTTCATGATTTTTCGGGGTTTTATTTCAGTGGGCGCCCAGCTGCAGCGGGTGGTAAACGTCGATGCCCTGTTGGTCAGGGAAAGCCCGGAGCCCCGATGTCTGTGGTGCTGTAGATGCGCTGGGAATTGCTGGTGAGAAGCAGCATGAGCTTGACTGGCTGGCACTTTTGGTGTGAGAGCAATCGTCCGACGTTCGTGATTTTTCGGTGTTCTTTTCAGTGGGAGCCCAGGTGCAGCGAGTGGTAAACGTCGAAGCCCTGTTCGTCAGGGAATGCCCGGAGCCCCGATGTCTGTGGTGCTGTAGATGCACTGCCACTGTCCGGTGAGGAGCAGCATGAGCTTGACTGGCTGGCACTTTTGGTGTGAGAGCAATCGTCCGACGTTCGTGATTTTTCGGTGTTCTTTTCAGTGGGAGCCCAGGTGCAGCGAGTGGTAAACGTCGAAGCCCTGTTGGTCAGGGAAAGCCCGGAGCCCCGATGTCTGTGGTGCTGTAGATGCACTGGGAATGGCCGGTGAGGAGCAGCAAGAGCTTGACTGGCTGGCACTTTCGGTGTGGGAGCAATCGTCCGATGTTCGTGATTTTTCGTTTAGTTTTTTCAGTGGGCGCCCAGGTGCAGCTGGTGGTAAACGTCGAAGCCCTGTTGGTCAGGGAAAGCCCGGAGCCCCGATGTCTGTGGTGCTGTAGATGCGCCGCCAATGACCGGTGAGGAGCACAAAGAGCTTGACAGGCTGGCACTTTCGGTGTGGGAGCAATCGTCTGATGTTTGTGATTTTGGGGGTTTTTTTTTTCAGTGGGTGCCCAGGTGCAACTGGTGGTAAACGTCGAAGCCCTGTTGGTCAGGGAAAGCCCGGAGCCCCGATGTCTGTGGTGCTGTAGATGCACTGGGAATGGCCGGTGAGGAGCAGCAAGAGCTTGACTGGCTGGCACTTTCGGTGTGGGAGCAATCGTCCGACGTTCGTGATTCTTCGCGGTTTTACTTTCAGTGGGCGCCCAGGTGCAGCTGGTGGTAAATGTCGAAGCCCTGTTGGTCAGGGAATGCCCGGAGCCCCGATGTCTGTGGTGCTGTAGATGCGTCTCAAATGGCTGGTGAGGAGCAGCAAGAGCTTGACTGGCTGGCACTTTTGTTGTGGGAGCAATCGTCCGACGTTCATGATTTTTCGGGGTTTTATTTCAGTGGGCGCCCAGCTGCAGCGGGTGGTAAACGTCGATGCCCTGTTGGTCAGGGAAAGCCCGGAGCCCCGATGTCTGTGGTGCTGTAGATGCGCTGGGAATTGCTGGTGAGAAGCAGCATGAGCTTGACTGGCTGGCACTTTTGGTGTGAGAGCAATCGTCCGACGTTCGTGATTTTTCGGTGTTCTTTTCAGTGGGAGCCCAGGTGCAGCGAGTGGTAAACGTCGAAGCCCTGTTCGTCAGGGAATGCCCGGAGCCCCGATGTCTGTGGTGCTGTAGATGCACTGCCACTGTCCGGTGAGGAGCAGCATGAGCTTGACTGGCTGGCACTTTTGGTGTGAGAGCAATCGTCCGACGTTCGTCATTTTTCAGGGTTTATTTTCACTGGGCAACCAGGTGCAGCTGGTGGTAAATATCAAAGGCCTGTTGGTCAGGGAAAGCCCGGAGCCACGATGTCTGTGGTGCTGTAGATGCGCTGCCAGTGGCCGGTGAGGAACAGCAAGAGCTTGAGTTGCTGACAATTTCTGTGGGGGAGGAATCGTCCGACGTTTGTGATTTTTCGGGGTTTTATTTCAGTGGGCGCCCAGGTGCAGCTGGTGGTAAACGTCGAAGCCCTGTTGGTCAGGGAAAGCCCGGAGCCCCGATGTCTGTGGTGCTGTAGATGCGCTGCCAGTGGCCGGGGAGGAGCAGCAAGAGCTTGACTGGCTGGCACTTTTGCTGTGGGAGCAATCGTCCGACGTTCGTGATTTTTCTTTTATTTTTTTCAGCGGGCGCCCAGGTTCAGCTGGTGGTAAACGTCGAAGCCCTGTTTGTCAGGGAAAGCCCGGAGCCCCGATGTCTGTGGTGCTGTAGATGCGCTGGGAATGGCCGGTGAGGAGCAGCATGAGCTTGACTGGCTGGCACTTTCGGTGTGGGAGCAATCGTCCGACGTTTGTGATTTTTCGGGGTTTTATTTCAGTGGGCGCCCAGGTGCAGCTGGTGGTAAATGTTGAAGCCCTGTTGGTCAGGGAATGCCCGGAGCCCCGATGTCTGTGGTGCTGTAGATGCGCTGGGAATGGCTGGTGAGGAGCAGCAAGAGCTTGACTGTCTGGCACGTTGGGTGTGGGAGCAATCGTCGGACGTTTGTGATTTTTGGGGATTTTTATTCACTGGGCGCCCAGGTTCAGCTGGTGGTAAACGTCGAAGCCCTCTTGGTCAGGGAAAGCTCGGAGCCCCGATATCTGTGGTGCTGTAGATGCGCTGCCAATGGCCGGGGAGGAGCAGCAAGAGCTTGACTGGCTGGCACTTTTGGTGTGGGAGCAATCGTCCGATGTTCGTGATTTTCGGGGGTTCTTTTCAGTGGGAGCCCAGGTGCAGCGGGTGGTAAACGTCGAAGCCCTGTTCGTCAGGGAAAGTCCAGAGCCCTGATGTCTGTGGTGCTGTAGATGCGCTGGGATTGGCCGGTGAGGAGCAGCAAGAGCTTGACTGGCTGGCACTTTCGGTGTGGGAGAAATCGTCCGATCTTCGTGATTTTTCAAGGTTTTTTTTCAGTGGGTGCCCAGGTGCAGCTGCTGGTAAACGTCTAAGCCCTGTTGGTCATGGAAAGCCCGGAGCCCCGATGTCTGTGGTGCTGTAGATGCGCTGGGTATGAGCAGTGAGCAGCAGCAAGAGCTTGTGTTGCTGGCACTTTCAATGTGGGAGCAATCGTCCGATGTTCCTGATTTTTAGGGGTTTTTTTCAATGGGCGCCCAGGTGCAGCTGGTGGTAAACGTCGAAGCCCTGTTGGTCAGGGAAAGCTCGGAGCCCCGATGTCTGTGGTGCTGTAGATGCGCTGCCAATGGCCGGTGAGGAGCAGCAAGAGCTTGACTGGCTGGCACTTTCGGTGTGGGAGCAATCGTCCGACGTTCGTGATTTTTCATTTATTTTTTTCAGTGGGCGCCCAGGTGCGGCTGGTGGTAAACGTCGAAGCCCTGTTGGTCAGGGAAAGCGCAGAACACCGATATCTGTGGTGCTGTAGATGCACTGCCAAAGTCCGGTGAGTAGCAGCAAGAGCTTGACTGTCTGGCACTTTTGGTGTGGGAGGAATCGTCCGACGTTTGTTATTTTTCGGGGTTTTATTTCAGTGGGCGCCCATTTGCAGCTGGTGGTAAACATCGAAGCCCTGTTGGTCAGGGAAAGCCCGGAGCCGCGATGTCTTTGGTGCTGTAGATGTGCTGCCAATGGCCGGGGACGAGCAGCAAGAGCTTGATAGGCTGGCACTTTCGGTGTGGCAGGAATCGTCGGACGTTTTTGATTTTTCGGGATTTTTTTTTAGTGGGAGCCCAGGTTTAGCTAGTGGTAAACGTCGAAGCCCTGTTGGTCAGGGAAAGCCCGGAGCCGTGATGTCTGTGGTGCTGTACATGCGCTGCCAATGGGAGGTGAGGAGCAGCAAGAGCTTGACTGTCTGGCACTTTTGGTGTGGGAGCAATCGTCCGACGTTTTTGATTTTTCAGGGTTTTTTTTCAGTGGGCAACCAGGTGCAGCTGGTGGTAAACGTCGAAGCCCTGTTGGTCAGGGAAAGCCCGGAGCCCCGATGTCTGTGGTGCTGTAGATGCACTGCCACTGTCCGGTGAGGAGCAGCAAGAGCTTGACTGGCTGGAACTTTCGGTGTGGGAGCAATCGTCCGATGTTCGTGATTTTTCGGGGTTATTTTCAGTGGGAGCCCAGGTTCAGCGAGTGGTAAACGTCGAAGCCCTGTTGGTCAGGGAAAGCCCGGAGCCCCGATGTCTGCGGTGTTGTAGGTGCGCTGGGAATGGCCGGTGAGGAGCAGCAAGAGGTTGACAGGCTGGCATTTAAGGTGTGGCAGGAATCGTCCGACGTTTGTGATTTTTGGGGTTTTTTTTTCAGGGGGCACCCAGGTGCAGCTGGTGGTAAATGTCGAAGCCCGGTTCGTCAGGGAAAGCCCGGAGCCCCGATGTCTGTGGTGCTGTAGATGCGCTGCCAGTGGCCGGTGAGGAGCAGCAAGAGCTTGAGTTGCTGGCACTTTCGGTGTGGGAGCAATCGTCCGATGTTTGTGATTTTTCGGGGTTCTTTTCAGTGGGCGCCCAGGCTCAGCTGGTGGTAAACGTCGAAGCCCTGTTGGTCCGGGAAAGCCCAGAGCCCCGATGTCTGTGGTGCTGTAGATGCGCTGCCAATGGCTGGTGAGGAACAGCAAGAGCTTGACAGGCTGGCACTTTCGGTGTGGGATCAATCGTCCGACGTTTTTGATTTTTCAGGGTTGTTTTTTCATTGGGCAACCAGGTGCAGCTGGTGGTAAACGTCGAAGCCCTGTTGGTCAGGGAAAGCCCGGAGCCCCGATGTCTGTGGTGCTGTAGATGCGCTGGGAATGGCTGGTGAGGAGCAGCAAGAGCTTGACTGGCTGGCACTTTTCCTGTGGGAGCAATCGTCCGACGTTCGTGATTTTTCTTTTATTTTTTTCAGCGGGCGCCCAGGTTCAGCTGGTGGTAAACGTCGAAGCCCTGTTGGTCAGGGAAAGCGCAGAACCCCGATGTTTGTGGTGCTGTAGATGCACTGCCAAAGTCCGGTGAGGAGCAGCAAGAGTTTGAGGTGCTGGCACTTTCGGTGTGGGAGCAATCGTCCGATGTTCGTGATTTTTCAGGGTTTTATTTCAGTGGGCGCCCAGGTTCAGCTGGTGGTAAATGTCGAAGGCCTGTTGGTCAGGGAAAGCCCGGAGCCCCGATGTCTGTGGTGCTGTAGATGCGCTGCCAATGGCTGGGGAGGAGCAGCAAGAGCTTGACTGGCTGGCACTTTTGGTGTGGGAGCAATTGTCCGACGTTTTTGATTTTTTAGGGTTTTTTTTTCAGTGGGCGCCCATGTGCAGCTGGTGGTAAATGTCGAAGCCCTGTTGGTCAGGGAAAGCCCGGAGCCGCGATGTCTGTGGTGCTGTAGATGCGCTGGTAATGCCCGGTGAGGAGCAGCTAGAGGTTGACTGTCTGGCACTTTCGGTGTGGGAGCAATTGTCCGACGTTCGTGATTTTTCGGGGTTTTATTTCAGTGGGCGACCAGGTGCAGCTGGTGGTAAACTTCGAAGCCCTGTTGGTCAGGGAAAGCCCGGAGCCCCGATGTCTGTGGTGCTGTAGATGCGCTGGGAATGGCTGGTGAGAAGCAGCATGAGCTTGACTGGCTGGCATTTAAGGTGTGGCAGGAATCGTCTGATGTTCGTGATATTTCGTTTATTTTTTTTAGTGGGCGCCCATGTGCAGCGGGTGGTAAACGTCGAAGCCCTGTTGGTCAGGGAAAGCCCGGAGCCCCGATGTCTGTGGCGCTGTAGATGCGCTGGGAATGGCTGGTTAGAAGCAGCATGAGCTTGACTGGCTGGCACTTTTCGTGTGGGAGCAATCGTCCGACGTTCGTGATTTTTCGGGGTTATTTTCAGTGGGAGCCCAGGTTCAGCGAGTGGTAAACGTCGAAGGCCTGTTGGTCAGGGAAAGCCCGGAGCCCCGATGTCTGTGGTGTTGTAGATGCACTGCCACTGTCCGGTGAGGAGCAGCAAGAGCTTGACTGGCTGGCACTTTTGGTGTGGGAGCAATCGTCCGACGTTCGTGATTTTTCAGGGTTTTTTTTCAGTGGGTAACCAGGTGCAGCTGGTGGTAAACGTTGAAGCCCTGTTGGTCAGGGAAAGTCCAGAGCCCTGATGTCTGTGGTGCTGTAGATGCGCTGGGAATGGCCGGTAAGTAGCAGCAAGAGCTTGACAGGCTGGCATTTAAGGTGTGGCAGGAATCGTCTGACATTTGTGATTTTTGGGGTTTTTTTTTCAGGGGGCACCCAGGTGCAGCTGGTGGTAAATGTCGAAGCCCTGTTGTTCAGGGAAAGCGCAGAACCCCGATGTCTGTGGTGCTGTAGATGCACTGGGAATGGCCGGTGAGTAGCAGCAAGAGCCAGAGTTGCTGGCACTTTCGGTGTGGGAGGAATCGTCCGACGTTCGTGATTTTTCGGGGTTTTATTTCAGTGGGCGCCCAGGTGCAGCTGGTGGTAAACGTTGAAGCCCTGTCGGTCAGGGAAAGCTCGGAGCCCCGATATCTGTGGTGCTGTAGATGCGCTGCCAATGGCCGGCGAGGAGCAGCAAGAGCTTGACTGGCTGGCACTTTGGGTGTGGGAGCAATCGTCGGACGTTCGTGATTTTTCGGGGTTTTATTTCAGTGGGCGCCCAGGTGCAGCTGGTGGTAAACGTCGAAGCCCTGTTGGTCAGGGAAAGCCCGGAGCCCCGATGTCTGTGGTGCTGTAGATGCGCTGGGAATGGGCGGTGAGTAGCAGCAAGAGCTTGAGTTGCTGGCACTTTTGGTGTGGGAGCAATCGTCCGACGTTCGTGATTTTTCGGGGTTCTTTTCAGTGGGAGCCCAGGTTCAGCGAGTGGTAAACGTCGAAGCCCTGTTGGTCAGGGAAAGCCCGGAGCCCCGATGTCTGTGGTGCTGTAGATGCACTGCCACTCTCCGGTGAGGAGCAGCAAGAGCTTGAGTTGCTGGCACTTTTGGTGTGGGAGCAATCGTCCGACGTTCGTGATTTTTCGGGGTTTTACTTTCAGTGGGCGCACAGGTGCAGCTGGTGGTAAATGTCGAAGCCGTGTTGGTCAGGGAAAGCCCGGAGCCCCGATGTCTGTGGTGCTGTAGATGCACTGGGAATGGGCGGTGAGGAGCAGCAGGAGCTTGAGTTGCTGGCACTTTCAGTGTGGGAGCAATCGTCGGACGTTTGTGATTTTTGGGGATTTTTATTAACTGGGCGCCCAGGTTCAGTAGGTGGTAAACATCGAAGGCCTGTTGGTCAGGGAAAGCCCAGAGCCCCGATGTCTGTGGTGCTGTAGATGCGCTGGGAATGGCCGGTGAGGAGCAGCAAGAGCTTGACAGGCTGGCATTTAAGGTGTGGCAGGAATCGTCCGACGTTCGTGATTTTTGGGGTTTTTTTTTCAGGGGGCACCCAGGTGCAGCTGGTGGTAAATGTCGAAGCCCTGTTGGTCAGGGAAAGCCCGGAGCCCCGATGTCTGTGGTGCTGTAGATGCGCTGGGAATGGCCGGTGAGGAGCAGCAAGAGCTTGACTGGCTGGCACTTTTGGTGTGGGAGCAATCGTCCGACGTTCGTGATTTTTCATTTATTTTTTTCAGTGGGCGCCCAGGTGCAGCTGGTGGTAAACGTTGAAGCCCTGTTGGTCAGGGAAAGCCCAGAGCCCCGATGTCTGTGGTGCTGTAGATGCACTGCCAAAGTCCGGTGAGTAGCAGCAAGAGCTTGAGTTGCTGGCCTTTCGGTGTGGGAGCAATCGTCCGACGTTCGTGATTTTTCGGGATTTTATTTCAGTGGGGGCCCAGGTTCAGCTGGTGGTAAACGTCGAAGCCCTGTTGGTCAGGGAAAGCGTAGAGCCCCGATGTCTGTGGTGCTGTAGATGCGCTGGGAATGGCCGCTGAGGAGCAGCAAGAGCTTGTGTTGCTGGCACTTTTGGTGTGGGAGCAATTGTCCGACGTTCGTGATTTTTCGGGGTTTTATTTCAGTGGGCGCCCAGGTGCAGCGGGTGGTAAACGTCGAAGCCCTGTTGGTCAGGGAAAGCGTAGAGCCCCGATGTCTGTGGTGCTGTAGATGCGCTGGGAATGGCCGCTGAGGAGCAGCAAGAGCTTGAGTTGCTGGCACTTTCGGTGTGGGAGCAATTCTCCGACGTTCGTGATTTTTCGGGGTTCTTTTCAGTGGGCGCCCAGGTTCAGCTGGTGGTAAACGTTGAAGCCCTGTTGGTCAGGGAAAGTCCAGAGCCCTGATGTCTGTGGTGCTGTAGATGCGCTGGGAATGGGCGGTGAGGAGCAGCAAGAGCTTGACAGGCTGGCATTTAAGGTGTGGGAGCAATCGTCCGACGTTCGTGATTTTTCGGGGTTTTATTTCAGTGGGCGCCCAGGTTCAGCTGGTGGTAAACGTCGAAGCCCTGTTGGTCAGGGAAAGCTCGGAGCCCCGATGTCTGTGGTGCTGTAGATGCGCTGGGAATGGGCGGTGAGTAGCAGCAAGAGCTTGGCTGGCTGGCATTTAATGTGTGGCAGGAATCGTCTGACATTTGTGATTTTTGGGGTTTTTTTTTCAGGGGGCACCCAGGTGCAGCTGGTGGTAAATGTCGAAGCCCTGTTGTTCAGGGAAAGCGCAGAACCCCGATGTCTGTGGTGCTGTAGATGCACTGGGAATGGCCGGTGAGTAGCAGCAAGAGCTTGAGTTGCTGGCACTTTCGGTGTGGGAGGAATCGTGCGATGTTCGTGATTTTTCGTTTATTTTTTTCAGTGGGCGCCCAGTTGCAGCTGGTGGTAAACGTTGAAGCCCTGTTGGTCAGGGAAAGCCCGCAGCCCCGATGTCTGTGGTGCTGTAGATGCACTGCCACTGTCCGGTGAGGAGCAGCAAGAGCTTGACTGGCTGGCACTTTTGGTGTGGGAGCAATCGGCCGACGTTCGTGATTTTTCGGGGTTTTATTTCAGTGGGCGCCCAGCTGCAGCTGGTGGTAAATGTCGAAGCCCTGTTGGTCACGGAAAGCCCGGAGCCCCGATGTCTGTGGTGCTGTAGATGCGCTGGGAATGGCCGGTGATGAGCAGCAAGAGCTTGACTGGCTGGCACTTTCGGTGTGGGAGCAATCGTGCGATGTTCGTGATTTTTCGTTTATTTTTTTCAGTGGGCGCCCACGTGCAGCTGGTGGTAAATGTCGAAGCCCTGTTGGTCAGGGAAAGCCCGGAGCCCCGATGTCTGTGGTGCTGTAGATGCGCCTCCAATGGCCGGTGAGGAGCAGCAAGAGCTTGAGTTGCTGGCACTTTCGGTGTGGGAGCAATCGTCCGACGTTCGTGATTTTTTGGGTTTTTTTTCCAGTGGGCGCCCAGGTTCAGCTGGTGGTAAACGTCGAAGCCCTGTTGGTCAGGGAAAGCCCGGAGCCCCGATGTCTGTGGTGCTGTAGATGCGCTGGGAATTGCCGGTGAGGAGCAGCAAGAGATTGTGTTGCTGGGAATTTCGGTTTGGGTGCAATCATCCGACGTTCGTGATTTTTCGGGGTTTTTTTCAGTGGGAGCCCAGGTGCAGCGAGTGGTAAACGTCGAAGCCCTGTTGGTCAGGGAAAGCCCGGAGCTCCGATGTCTGTGGTGCTGTAGATGCGCTGGGAATGGGCGGTGAGGAGCAGCAAGAGCTTGACTGGCTGGCACTTTCGTTGTGGGAGCAATCGTCCGACGTTCGTGATTTTTCGGGGTTCTTTTCAGTGGGAGCCCAGGTTCAGCGAGTGGTAAACGTCGAAGGCCTGTTGGTCAGGGAAAGCCCGGAGCCCCAATGTCTGTGGTGCTGTAGATGCACTGGGAATGGGCGGTGAGGAGCAGCAAGAGCATGACAGGCTGGCATTTAAGGTGTGGCAGGAATCGTCCGACGTTCGTGATTTTTGGGGTTTTTTTTTCAGGGGGCACCCAGGTGCAGCTGGTGGTAAATGTCGAAGCCCTGTTGGTCAGGGAAAGCCCGGAGCCCCGATGTCTGTGGTGCTGTAGATGCGCTGCCAATGGCCGGTGAGGAGCAGCAAGAGCTTGACAGGCTGGCACTTTCGGTGTGGGAGCAATCGTCCGACGTTCGTGATTTTTCGGGGTTCTTTTCAGTGGGAGCCCAGCTGCAGCGAGTGGTAAACGTCGAAGCCCTGTTGGTCAGGGAAATCCCGGAGCCCCGATGTCTGTGGTGCTGTAGATGCGCTGGGAATGGCCGGTGAGGAGCAGCAAGAGCTTGACAGGCTGGCACTTTCGGTGTGGGAGCAATCGTCCGATGTTCGTGATTTTTCGTTTATTTTTTTCAGTGGGCGCCCAGGTTCAACTGGTGGTAAACGTCGAAGCCCTGTTCGTCAGGGAAAGCTCAGAGCCCCGATGTCTGTGGTGCTGTAGATGCGCTGGGAATGGCCGGTGAGGAGCAGCAAGAGCTTGTGTTGCTGGCACTTTCGGTGTGGGAGCAATCGTCCGATGTTCGTGATTTTTCGGGGTTTTACTTTCAGTGGGCGCCCAGGTTCAGCTGGTGGTAAACGTCGAAGCCCTGTTGGTCACGGAAAGCCCGGAGCCCCGATATCTGTGATGCTGTAGATGCGCTGGGAATGGGCGGTGAGGAGCAGCAAGAGCTTGACTGTCTGGCACTTTCGGTGTGGGAGCAATCGTCCGATGTTCGTGATTTTTAGTTTATTTTTTTCAGTGGGCGCCCAGGTTCAGCTGGTGGTAAACGTCGAAGCCCTGTTGGTCAGGGAAAGCGCAGAACCCCAATGTATGTGGTGCTGTAGATGCACTGCCAAAGTCTGGTGAGTACCAGCAAGAGCTTGAGTTGCTGGCACTTTCGTTGTGGGAGCAATCGTCCGACGTTCGTGATTTTTCGGAGTTTTATTTCAGTGGGCGCCCAGGTGCAGCTGGTGGTAAATGTCGAAGCCCTGTTGGTCAGGGAAAGCCCGGAGCCCCGATGTCTGTGGTGCTGTAGATGGGCTGGCAATGGGCGGTGAGGAGCAGCAAGAGGCTGACATGCTGGCACTTTCGGTGTGGGAGCAATCGTCCGACGTTCGTGATTTTTCGGAGTTTTATTTCAGTGGGCGCCCAGGTTCAGCTGGTGGTAAACGTCGAAGGCCTGTTGGTCAGGGAAAGCCCAGAGACCCGATGTCTGTGGTGCTGTAGATGCGCTGCCAATGGTCGGTGAGGAGCAGCAAGAGGCTGACATGCTGGCACTTTCGGTGTGGGAGCAATCGTCCGACGTTCGTGATTTTTGGGGTTTTTTTCAGTGGGCGCCCAGGTTCAGCTGGTGGTAAACGTCGAAGCCCTGTTGGTCAGGGAACGCGCAGAACCCCGATGTCTGTGGTGCTGTAGATGCGCTGCCAATGGCCGGTGAGGAGCAGCAAGAGCTTGACTGGCTGGCACTTTCAGTGTGGGAGCAATAGTCCGACGTTTGTGATTTTTCGGGGTTTTTTTCAGTGGGCACCCAGGTGCAGGTGATGGTAAATGTCGAAGCCCTGTTGGTCAGGGAAAGCTCGGAGCCCCGATATTTGTGGTGCTGTACATGCGCTGCCAATGGCCGGTGAGGAGCAGCAAGAGCTTGACTGTCTGGCACTTTCGGTGTGGGAGCAATCGTCCGACGTTCGTGATTTTTGGAGGTTTTATTTCAGTTGGCGCCCAGTTGCAGCTGGTGGTAATCGTCGAAGCCCTGTTCGTCAAGGAAAGTCCAGAGCCCCGATGTCAGTGGTGCTGTAGATGCGCTGGCAATGGCTGGTGAGGAGTAGCTACAGCTTGACAGGCTGGCACTTTCAGTGTTGGAGCAATCGTCCGACGTTCGTGATTTTTCGGGGTTTTTTTTCAGTGGGCGCCCAGGTGCAGCTGGTGGTAAACGTCGAAGCCCTGTTGGTCAGGGAAAGCCCGGAGTCCCGATGTCTGTGGTGCTGTAGATGCGCCTCCAATGGCCGGTGAGGAGCAGCAAGAGCTTGAGTTGCTGGCACTTTCGGTGTGGGAGCAATCGTCCGACGTTTGTGATTTTTCGTTTATTTTTTTCAGTGGGCGCCCAGGTGCAGCGGGTGGTAAACGTCGAAGCCCTGTTGGTCAGGGAAAGCCCGGAGCCCCGATGTCTGTGGTGCTGTAGATGCGTTCGGAATGGGCGGTGAGGAGCAGCAAGAGCTTGACTGGCTGGCACTTTCAGTGTGGGAGCAATCGTCCGACGTTCGTGATTTTTCGTTTATTTTTTTCAGTGGGCGCCCAGGTGCAGCTGGTGGTAAACGTCGAAGCCCAGTTGGTCAGGGAAAGCCCGGAGTCCCGATGTCTGTGGTGCTGTAGATGCGCTGCCAATGCCCGGTGAGGAGCAGCAAGAGCTTGACTGGCTGGCACTTTCAATGTGGGAACAATCGTCCGACGTTCGTGATTTTTTGGGTTTTTTTTCCAGTGGGCGCCCAGGTTCAGCTGGTGGTAAACGTCGAAGCCCTGTTGGTCAGGGAAAGCCCGGAGCCCCGATGTCTGTGGTGCTGTAGATGCGCTGGGAATGGCCGGTGAGGAGCAGCAAGAGATTGTGTTGCTGGGAATTTCGGTTTGGGTGCAATCGTCCGACGTTCGTGATTTTTCGGGGTTCTTTTCAGTGGGAGCCCAGGTTCAGCGAGTGGTAAACGTCGAAGGCCTGTTGGTCAGGGAAAGCCCGGAGCCCCAATGTCTGTGGTGCTGTAGATGCACTGGGAATGGGCGGTGAGGAGCAGCAAGAGCATGACAGGCTGGCATTTAAGGTGTGGCAGGAATCGTCCGACGTTCGTGATTTTTGGGGTTTTTTTTTCAGGGGGCACCCAGGTGCAGCTGGTGGTAAATGTCGAAGCCCTGTTGGTCAGGGAAAGCCCGGAGCCCCGATGTCTGTGGTGCTGTAGATGCGCTGCCAATGGCCGGTGAGGAGCAGCAAGAGCTTGACAGGCTGGCACTTTCGGTGTGGGAGCAATCGTCCGACGTTCGTGATTTTTCGGGGTTCTTTTCAGTGGGAGCCCAGCTGCAGCGAGTGGTAAACGTCGAAGCCCTGTTGGTCAGGGAAATCCCGGAGCCCCGATGTCTGTGGTGCTGTAGATGCGCTGGGAATGGCCGGTGAGGAGCAGCAAGAGCTTGACAGGCTGGCACTTTCGGTGTGGGAGCAATCGTCCGATGTTCGTGATTTTTCGTTTATTTTTTTCAGTGGGCGCCCAGGTTCAACTGGTGGTAAACGTCGAAGCCCTGTTCGTCAGGGAAAGCTCAGAGCCCCGATGTCTGTGGTGCTGTAGATGCGCTGGGAATGGGCGGTGAGGAGCAGCAAGAGCTTGACTGTCTGGCACTTTCGGTGTGGGAGCAATCGTCCGATGTTCGTGATTTTTAGTTTATTTTTTTCAGTGGGCGCCCAGGTTCAGCTGGTGGTAAACGTCGAAGCCCTGTTGGTCAGGGAAAGCGCAGAACCCCAATGTATGTGGTGCTGTAGATGCACTGCCAAAGTCTGGTGAGTACCAGCAAGAGCTTGAGTTGCTGGCACTTTCGTTGTGGGAGCAATCGTCCGACGTTCGTGATTTTTCGGAGTTTTATTTCAGTGGGCGCCCAGGTGCAGCTGGTGGTAAATGTCGAAGCCCTGTTGGTCAGGGAAAGCCCGGAGCCCCGATGTCTGTGGTGCTGTAGATGGGCTGGCAATGGGCGGTGAGGAGCAGCAAGAGGCTGACATGCTGGCACTTTCGGTGTGGGAGCAATCGTCCGACGTTCGTGATTTTTCGGAGTTTTATTTCAGTGGGCGCCCAGGTTCAGCTGGTGGTAAACGTCGAAGGCCTGTTGGTCAGGGAAAGCCCAGAGACCCGATGTCTGTGGTGCTGTAGATGCGCTGGGAATGGCCGGTGAGGAGCAGCAAGAGGCTGACATGCTGGCACTTTCGGTGTGGGAGCAATCGTCCGACGTTCGTGATTTTTGGGGTTTTTTTCAGTGGGCGCCCAGGTGCAGCTGGTGGTAAACGTTGAAGCCCTGTTGGTCAGGGAAAGCTCGGAGCCCCGATGTCTGTGGTGCTGTAGATGCCCTGCCAATGGGCGGTGAGTAGCAGCAAGAGCTTGAGTTGCTGGCACTTTCGGTGTGGGAGCAATCGTCCGATGTTCGTGATTTTTCGTTTATTTTTTTCAGTGGGCGCCCAGGTGCAGCTGGTGGTAAACGTCGAAGCCCTGTTGGTCAGGGAAAGCCCGGAGCCCCGATGTCTGTGGTGCTGTAGATGCGCTGCCAAAGTCCGGTGAGGAGCAGCAAGAGCTTGAGTTGCTGGCACTTTCGGTGTGGGAGCAATCGTCTGACGTTCGTGATTTTTCGGGTTTTTTTTCCAGTGGGCGCCCAGGTGCAGCTGGTGGTAAACGTCGAAGCCCTGTTTGTCAGGGAAAGCCCGGAGCCCCGATGTCTGTGGTGCTGTAGATGCGCTGGGAATGGCCGGTGAGGAACAGCAGGAGCTTGTGTTGCTGGCACTTTCGGTGTGGGTGCAATCGTCCGACGTTCGTGATTTTTCGGGGTTCTTTTCAGTGGGAGCCCAGGTGCAGCGAGTGGTAAACGTCGAAGCCCTGTTGGTCAGGGAAAGCCTGGAGCCCCGATGTCTGTGGTGCTGTAGATTCGCTGGGAATGGCCGGTGAGGAGCAGCAAGAGCTTGACTGGCTGGCACTTTTGGTGTGGGAGCAATTGTCCGATGTTCGTGATTTTTCTTTTATTTTTTTCAGTGGGCGCCCAGGTTCAGCTGGTGGTAAACGTCGAAGCCCTGTTGGTCAGGGAACGCGCAGAACCCCGATGTCTGTGGTGCTGTAGATGCGCTGCCAACGGCCGGTGAGGAGCAGCAAGAGCTTGACTGGCTGGCACTTTCAGTGTGGGAGCAATAGTCCGACGTTTGTGATTTTTCGGGGTTTTTTTCAGTGGGCACCCAGGTGCAGGTGATGGTAAATGTCGAAGCCCTGTTGGTCAGGGAAAGCTCGGAGCCCCGATATTTGTGGTGCTGTACATGCGCTGCCAATGGCCGGTGAGGAGCAGCAAGAGCTTGACTGGCTGGCACTTTCGGTGTGGGAGCAATCGTCCGACGTTCGTGATTTTTGGAGGTTTTATTTCAGTTGGCGCCCAGTTGCAGCTGGTGGTAATCGTCGAAGCCCTGTTCGTCAAGGAAAGTCCAGAGCCCCGATGTCAGTGGTGCTGTAGATGCGCTGGCAATGGCTGGTGAGGAGTAGCTACAGCTTGACAGGCTGGCACTTTCAGTGTTGGAGCAATCGTCCGACGTTTGTGATTTTTCGGGGTTTTTTTTCAGTGGGCGCCCAGGTTCAGCTGGTGGTAAACGTCGAAGCCCTGTTGGTCAGGGAAAGCCCGGAGTCCCGATGTCTGTGGTGCTGTAGATGCGCTGCCAATGGCCGGTGAGGAGCAGCAAGAGGCTGACATGCTGGCACTTTCGGTGTGGGAGGAATCGTCCGACGTTCGTGAGTTTTCGGGGTTTTTTTCAGTGGGCGCCCAGGTGCAGCTGGTGGTAAACGTCGAAGCCCTGTTGGTCAGGGAAAGCCCGGAGCCCCGATGTCTGTGGTGCTGTAGATGCGCTGGGAATGGGCGGTGAGGAGCAGCAAGAGCTTGACTGGCTGGCACTTTCGTTGTGGGATCAATCGTCTGATCTTCGTGATTTTTCGTTTATTTTTTTCAGTGGGCGCCCAGGTTCAGCTGGTGGTAAACGTCGAAGCCCTGTTCGTCAGGGAAAGCCCGGAGCCCCGATGTCTGTGGTGCTGTAGATGTGCTGGGAACGGCCGGTGAGGAGCAGCAAGAGCTTGTGTTGCTGGCATTTTCGGTGTGGGAGCAATCGTCCGATGTTCGTGATTTTTCGGGGGTTCTTTTCAGTGGGAGCCCAGGTGCAGCTGGTGGTAAACGTTGAAGCCCTGTTGGTCAGGGAAAGCCCGGAGCCCCGATGTCTGTGGTGCTGTAGATGCGCTGCCAATGGGCGGTGAGGAGCAGCAAGAGCTTGACTGGCTGGCACTTTCGGTGTGGGAGCAATCGTCCGACGTTTGTGATTTTTCGGTGTTCTTTTCAGTGGGAGCCCAGGTGCAGCGGGTGGTAAACGTCGAAGCCCTGTTGGTCAGGGAAAGCCCGGAGCCCCCGATGTCTGTGGTGCTGTAGATGCGCTGCCAATGGCCGGTGAGGAGCAGCAAGAGCTTGACTGGCTGGCACTTTCAATGTGGGAACAATCGTCCGACGTTCGTGATTTTTCGGGTTTTTTTTCCAGTGCGCGCCCAGGTTCAGCTGGTGGTAAACGTCGAAGCCCTGTTCGTCATGGAAAGCCCGGAGCCCCGATGTCTGTGGTGCTGTAGATGCGCTGGGAATGGGAGGTGAGTAGCAGCAAGAGCTTGAGTTGCTGGCACTTTCGGTGTGGGAGCAATCGTGCGATGTTCGTGATTTTTCGTTTATTTTTTTCAGTGGGCGCCCAGGTGCAGCTGGTGGTAAACGTCGAAGCCCTGTTGGTCAGGGAAAGCCCGGAGCCCCGATGTCTGTGGTGCTGTAGATGCGCTGCCAAAGTCTGGTGAGGAGCAGCAAGAGCTTGACTGGCTGGCACTTCAGGTGTGGGAGCAATCGTCCGACGTTTGTGATTTTTCGTTTATTTATTTCAGTGGGCGCCCAGGTGCAGCTGGTGGTAAACGTCGAAGCCCTGTTCGTCAGGGAAAGCCCGGAGCCGGGATGTCTGTGGTGCTGTAGATTCACTGCCCATGGCCGGTGAGGAGCAGCAAGAGCTTGACTGGCTGGCACTTTTGGTGTGGGAGCAATCGTCCGACGTTTTTGATTTTTCAGGGTTTTTTTTCAGTGGGTAACCAGGTGCAGCTGGTGGTAAATGTCGAAGCCCTGTTGGTCAGGGAAAGCCCGGAGCCGTGATGTCTGTGGTGCTGTAGATGCGGTGCCAATGGCCGGTGAGGAGCAGCAAGAGCTTGACTGGCTGACACTTTCGGTGTGGGAGCAATCGTCCGACGTTTGTGATATTTGGGGATATTTTTTCCAGTGGGCGCCCAAGTTCAGCTGGTAGTAAACTTCTAAGCCCTGTTGGTCAGGGAAAGCCCGGAGCCCCGATGTCTGTGGTGCTGTAGATGCGCTGCCAATGGGCGGTGAGGAGCAGCAAGAGCTTGTGTTGCTGGCACTTTTGGTGTGGGAGCAATCGTCGGACGTTTGTGATTTTTGGGGATTTTTATTCACTGGGCGCCCAGGTGCAGCTGGTGGTAAACGTCAAAGCCCTGTTGGTCAGGGAATGCCAGGAGGCCAAATGTCTGTGGTGCTGTAGATGCGCTGCCAAAGTCCGGTGAGGAGCAGCAAGAGCTTGACTGGCTGGCACTTTCGGTGTGGGAGCAATCGTCCGACGTTTGTGATTTTTCGTTTATTTTTTTCAGTGGGCGCCCAGGTTCAGCTGGTGGTAAATGTCGAAGCCCTGTTGGTCAGGGAAAGCGCAGAACCCCGACGTCTGTGGTGCTGTAGATGCACTGCCAAAGTCCGGTGAGTAGCAGCAGGAGCTTGAGTTGCTGGCACTTTCGGTGTGGGAGCAATCGTCCGACGTTCGTGATTTTTCGTTTATTTTTTTCAGTGGGCGCCCAGGTTCAGCTGGTGGTAAACGTCGAAGCCTTGTTGGTCAGGGAAAGCCCGGAGCCCCGATGTCTGTGGTACTGTAGATGCGCTGCCAATGACCGGTGAGGAGCAGCAAGAGCTTGACTGGCTGGCACTTTCGGTGTGGGAGCAATCGTCCGATGTTCTTGATTCTTCGTTTATTTTTTTCAGGGGGCACCCAGGTGCAGCTGGTGGTAAACGTCGAAGCCTGGTTCGTCAGGGAAAGCCCGGAGCCCCGATGTCTGTGGTGCTGTAGATGCGCTGGGAATGGCCGGTGAGGAGCAGCAGGAGCTTGACTGACTGGCACTTTTGGTGTTGGAGCAATCGTCCGACGTTCGTGATTTTTCGGGGTTCTTTTCAGTGGGAGCCCAGGTGCAGCGGGTGGTAAATGTCGAAGCCCTGTTTGTCTGGGAAAGCCCAGAGCCCCGATGTCTGTGGTGCTGTAGATGCGCTGGGAATGGGAGTTGAGGAGCAGCAAGAGCTTGAGTTGCTGGCACTTTCGGTGTGGGAGCAATCGTCCGATGTTCGTGATTTTTTGGGGGTTCTTTTCAGTGGGCGCCCAGGAGCAGCCGGTGGTAAACGTCAAAGCCGTGTTCGTGACGGAAAGTCCATAGCCCTGATGTCTGTGGTGCTGTAGATGCGCTGCCAATGGCCGGTGAGGAGCAGCAAGAGCTTGACAGGCTGGCACTTTCGGTGTGGGAGCAATCGTCCGACGTTTGTGATTTTTCGTTTATTTTTTTCAGTGGGCGCCCAGGTGCACCTGGTGGTAAATGTCGAAGCCCTGTTGTTCAGGGAAAGCGCAGAACCCCGATGTCTGTGGTGCTGTAGATGCACTGCCAAAGTCCGGTGAGTAGCAGCAGGAGCTTGAGTTGCTGGCACTTTCGGTGTGGGAGCAATCGTCCGACGTTTGTGATTTTTCGTTTATTTTTTTCAGTGGGCGCCCAGGTGCAGCTGGTGGTAAATGTCGAAGGCCTGTTGGTCAGGGAAAGCCCAGAGCCCCGATGTCTGTGGTGCTGTAGATGCGCTGGGAATGGCCGGTGAGGAGCAGCAAGAGCTTGAGTTGCTGGCACTTTTGGTGTGGGAGCATTCGTCCTACGTTTTTGATTTTTCAGGGTTTTTTTTCAGTGGGTAACCAGGTGCAGCTGGTGGTAAATGTCGAAGCCCTGTTGGTCAGGGAAAGCCCGGAGCCGCAATGTCTGTGGTGCTGTAGATGCGCTGGGAATGGCCGGTGAGGAGCAGGAAGAGCTTGACTGGCTGGCACTTTCGGTGTGGGAGCAATCGTCCGACGTTCGTGATTTTTTAGGGTCTTACTTTCAGTGGGCGCCCAGGTTCAGCTGGTGGTAAACGTCGAAGCCCTGTTGGTCAAGGAAAGCCCGCAGCCCCGATATCTGTGATGCTGTAGATGAGCTGCCAATGGCCGGTGAGGAGCAGCAAGAGCTTGACTGTCTGGCACTTTCGGTGTGGGAGCAATCGTCCGACGTTCGTGATTTTTCGGGGTTTTTTTTCAGTGGGCGCCCAGGTTCAGCTGGTGGTAAACGTCGAAGCCCTGTTGTTCAGGGAAAGCGCAGAACCCCAATGTCTGTGGTGCTGTAGATGCACTGCCAAAGTCTGGTGAGGAGCAGCAAGAGCTTGACTGTCTGGCACTTTCGGTGTGGGAGCAATCGTCCGACGTTCGTGATTTTTCGGGGTTTTTTTTCAGTGGGCGCCCAGGTTCAGCTGGTGGTAAACGTCGAAGCCCTGTTGTTCAGGGAAAGCGCAGAACCCCAATGTCTCTGGTGCTGTAGATGCACTGCCAAAGTCTGGTGAGGAGCAGCAAGAGCTTGACTGGCTGGCACTTTCGGTGTGGGAGCAATCGTCCGACGTTTGTGATTTTTCATTTATTTTTTTCAGTGGGCGCCCAGGTGCAGCGGGTGGTAAACGTCGAAGCCGTGTTCGTCAGGGAAAGCCCAGAGCCCTGATGTCTGTGGTGCTGTAGATGCGCTGGGAATGGGCGGTGAGGCGCAGCAAGAGCTTGACAGGCTGGCATTTAAGGTGTGGCAGGAATCGTCCGACATTTGTGATTTTTCGGGGTTTTTTTTCAGTGGGCGCCCAGGTGCAGCTGGTGGTAAATGTCGAAGCCCTGTTCGTCAGGGAAAGCCCAGAGCCCCGATGTCTGTGGTGCTGTAGATGCGCTGGGAATGGCCGGTGAGGAGCAGCAAGAGCTTGACTGGCTGGCACTTTCGGTGTGGGAGCAATCGTCCGACGTTTTTGATTTTTCAGGGTTTTTTTTCAGTGCGTAACCAGGTGCAGCTGGTGGTAAACGTCGAAGCCCTGTTGGTCAGGGAAATCCCGGAGCCCCGATGTCTGTGGTGCTGTAGATGCGCTGCCAATAGCCGGTGAGGAGCAGCAAGAGGCTGACATGCTGGCACTTTCGATGTGGGTGCAATCGTCTGACGTTCGTGATTTTTGGGGTTTTTTTTTCACTGGGCGCCCAGGTGCAGCTGGTGGTAAATGTCGAAGCCCTGTTGGTCAGGGAAAGCCCGGAGCCCCGATGTCTGTGGTGCTGTAGATGCGCTGGGAATGGCCGGTGAGGAGCAGCAAGAGCTTGACTGGCTGGCACTTTCAGTGTGGGAGCAATAGTCCGACGTTTGTGATTTTTGGGGGTTTTATTTCAGTGGGCGCTCAGGTTCAGCTGGTGGTAAACGTCGAAGCCCAGTTGGTCAGGGAAAGCCCGGAGCCCCGATGTCTGTGGTGCTGTAGATGCGCTGGGAATGGGAGGTGAGTAGCAGCAAGAGCTTGAGTTGCTGGCACTTTCAGTGTGGGAGCAATCGTCCGACGTTCGTGATTTTTAGTTTATTTTTTTCAGTGGGCGCCCAGGTTCAGCTGGTGGTAAATGTCGAAGCCCTGTTGGTCAGGGAAAGCGCAGAAACCCAATGTCTGTGGTGCTGTAGATGCACTGCCAAAGTCTGGTGAGTAGCAGCAAGAGCTTGAGTTGCTGGCACTTTCGTTGTGGGAGCAATCGTCTGACGTTCGTGATTTTTCGGAGTTTTATTTCAGTGGGCGCCCAGGTGCAGCTGGTGGTAAACGTTGAAGCCCTGTTGGTCAGGGAAAGCTCGGAGCCCTGATGTCTGTGGTGCTGTAGATGCGCTGGGAATGGCCGGTGAGGAGCAGCAAGAGCTTGTGTTGCTGGCACTTTCGGTGTGGGAGCAATCGTCCGATGTTCGTGATTTTTCGGGGTTTTACTTTCAGTGGGCGCCCAGGTTCAGCTGGTGGTAAACGTCGAAGCCCTGTTGGTCAGGGAAAGCCCGGAGCCCCGATGTCTGTGGTGCTGTAGATGCACTGCCAAAGTCTGGTGAGTAGCAGCAAGAGCTTGAGTTGCTGGCACTTTCGTTGTGGGAGCAATCGTCTGACGTTCGTGATTTTTCGGAGTTTTATTTCAGTGTGCGCCCAGGTGCAGCTGGTGGTAAACGTCGAAGCCCTGTTGGTCAGGGAAAGCTCGGTGCCCCGATGTCTGTGGTGCTGTAGATGCCCTGCCAATGGGCAGTGAGTAGCAGCAAGAGCTTGAGTTGCTGGCAGTTTCGGTGTGGGAGCAATCGTCCGATATTCATGATTTTTCGTTTATTTTTTTCAGTGGGCGCCCAGGTGCAGCTGGTGGTAAACGTCGAACGCTGTTCGTCAGGGAAAGCCTGGAGCCCCGATGTCTGTGGTGCTGTAGATGCACTGCCAAAGTCCGGTGAGTAGCAGCAAGAGCTTGAGTTGCTGGCAGTTTCGTTCTGGGAGCAATCGTCCGACGTTCGTGATTTTTCGGGGTTTTATTTCAGTGGGAGCCCAGGTGCAGCTGGTGGTAAATGTCGAAGCCCTGATGGTCAGGGAAAGCCCGGAGCCCCGATGTCTGTGGTGCTGTAGATGTGCTGCCAATGGCCGGTGAGGAGCAGCAAGAGCTTGAGTTGCTGGCACTTTCGGTGTGGGAGCAATCGTCCGACGTTCGTGATTTTTCGGGTTTTTTTTCCAGTGGGCGCCCAGGTTCAGCTGGTGGTAAACGTCGAAGCCCTGTTGGTCAGGGAAAGCCCACAGCCCCGATGTCTGTGGTGCTGTAGATGTGCTGCCAATCGCCGCTGAGGAGCAGGAAGAGCTTGACTGGCTGGCACTTTGGGTGTGGGAGCAATCGTCGGACGTTCGTGATTTTTCGGGGTTTTATTTCAGTGGGCGCCCAGGTTCAGCTGGTGGTAAACGTCGAAGCCCAGTTGGTCAGGGAAAGCCCGGAGCCCCGATGTCTGTGGTGCTGTAGATGCGCTGGGAATGGCCGGTGTTCAGCAGCTAGAGCTTGACTGTCTGGCACTTTTGGTGTGGGAGCAATCGTCCGACGTTCGTGATTTTTCGGGGTTCTTTTCAGTGGGAGCCCAGGTGCAGCTGGTGGTATACGTCGAAGGCCTGTTGGTCAGGGAAAGCCCAGAGCCCCGATGTCTGTGGTGCTGTAGATGCGCTGGGAATGGCCGGTGAGGAGCAGCAAGAGCTTGAGTTGCTGGCACTTTCGGTGTGGGAGGAATCGTCCGACGTTCGTGATTTTTCGGGGTTTTATTTCACTGGGCTCCCAGGTTCAGCTGGTGGTAAACGTCGAAGCCCTGTTGGTCAGGGAAAGCCCGGAGCCCCGATGTCTGTGGTGCTGTAGATGCGCTGCCAATGGCCGGTGAGGAGCAGCAAGAGGTTGACTGGCTGGCACTTTCGGTGTGGGAGCAATCGTCCGATGTTCATGATTTTTCGTTTATTTTTTTCAGTGGGCGCCCAGGTGCAGCTGGTGGTAAACGTCGAAGCCCTGTTGGTCAGGGAAAGCCCGGAGCCCCGATGTCTGTGGTGCTGTAGATGCGCTGGGAATGGGCGGTGAGGAGCAGCAAGAGCTTGTGTTGCTGGCACTTTCGGTGTGGGAGCAATCGTCCGATGTTCGTGATTTTTCGGGGTTTTACTTTCAGTGGGCGCCCAGGTTCAGCTGGTGGTAAACGTCGAAGCCCTGTTGGTCAGGGAAAGCCCGGAGCCCCGATGTCTGTGGTGCTGTAGATGCGCTGCCAATGGCCGGTGAGGAGCAGCAAGAGCTTGACTGGCTGGCACTTTCGGTGTGGGAGCAATCGTCCGACGTTCGTGATTTTTCGGGGTTTTACTTTCAGTGGGCGCCCTGGTTCAGCTGGTGGTAAACGTCGAAGCCCTGTTGGTCAGGGAAAGCCCGGAGCCCCGATGTCTGTAGTGCTGTAGATGCGCTGCCAAGGTCCGGTGAGTAGCAGCAAGAGCTTGAGTTGCTGGCACTTTTGTTGTGGGAGCAATCGTCCGACGTTCGTGATTTTTCGGGGTTTTATTTCAGTGGGGGCCCAGGTTCAGCTGGTGGTAAATGTCGAAGCCCTGATGGTCAGGGAAAGCCCGGAGCCGCGATGTCTGTGGTGCTGTAGATGCGCTGCCAATGGCCGGTGAGGAGCAGCAAGAGCTTGACTGGCTGGCACTTTCAATGTGGGAACATTCGTCCGACGTTCGTGATTTTTCGGGTTTTTTTTCCAGTGGGCGCCCAGGTTCAGCTGGTGGTAAACGTCGAAGCCCTGTTCGTCAGGGAAAGCCCGGAGCCCCGATGTCTGTGGTGCTGTAGATGCGCTGGGAATGGCCGGTGAGGAGCAGCAAGAGCTTGTGTTGCTGGCACTTTCGGTGTGGGAGCAATCGTCCGACGTTCGTGATTTTTCGGGGTTCTTTTCAGTGGGCGCCCAGGTGTAGCGAGTGGTAAACGTCGAAGCCCTGTTGGTCAGGGAAAGCCCGGAGCTCCGATGTCTGTGGTGCTGTAGATGCGCTGCCAATGGCCGGTGAGTAGCAGCAAGACCTTGACAGGCTGGCACTTTCGTTGTGGGAGCAATCGTCCGACGTTCGTGATTTTTCGGGGTTTTATTTCAGTGGGCTCCCAGGTGCAGCTGGTGGTAAATGTCGAAGCCCTGTTGGTCAGGGAAAGCCCAGAGCCGCGATGTCTGTGGTGCTGTAGATGCGCTGCCAATGGCCGGTGAGGAGCAGCAAGAGCTTGACTGGCTGGCACTTTCAGTGTGGGAGCAATCGTCCGACGTTTGTGATTTTTCGTTTATTTTTTTCAGTGGGCGCCCAGGTGCAGGGGGTGGTAAACGTCGAAGCCCAGTTGGTCAGGGAAAGCCCGGAGCCCCGATGTCTGTGGTGCTGTAGATGCGCTGGGAATGGCCGGTGAGGAGCAGCAGGAGCTTGAGTTGCTTGCACTTTCGGTGTGGGAGCAATCGTCCGACGTTCGTGATTCTTTGGGGTTTTACTTTCAGTGGGCGCCCAGGTGCAGCGGGTGGTAAACGTCGAAGCCCTGTTGGTCAGGGAAAGCCCGGAGCCGCGATGTCTGTGGTGCTGTAGATGCGCTGGGAATGGGCGGTGAGGAGCAGCAAGAGCTTGAGTTGCTGGCACTTTGGTGTGGGAGCAATCGTCCGACGTTTTTGATTTTTCAGGGTTTTTTTTCAGTGGGTAAGCAGGTGCAGCTGGTGGTAAATGTCGAAGCCCTGTTGGTCAGGGAAAGCCCAGAGACCCGATGTCTGTGGTGCTGTAGATGCGCTGGGAATGGCCGGTGAGGAGCAGCAAGAGCTTGACTGGCTGGCACTTTCGGTGTGGGAGCAATCGTGCGATGTTTGTGATTTTTGGGGGTTTTTTTTCAGTGGGCGCCCAGGTGCAGCTGGTGGTAAACGTCGAAGCCCTGTTGGTCAGTGAAAGCCCGGAGCCCCGATGTCTGTGGTGCTGTAGATGCGCTGGGAATGGCCGGTGAGGAACAGCAAGAGCTTGAGTTGCTGGCACTTTCGGTGTGGGAGCAATCGTCCGACGTTCGTGATTTTTCGGGGTTTTATTTCAGTGGGCGCCCAGGTGCAGCTGGTGGTAAATGTCGAAGCCCTGTTGGTCAGGGAAATCCCGGAGCCCCGATGTCTGTGGTGCTGTAGATGCGCTGCCAATGGCCGGTGAGGAGCAGCAAGAGCTTGACTGGCTGGCACTTTCGGTGTGGGAGCAATCGTCCGATGTTCGTGATTTTTAGTTTATTTTTTTCAGTGGGCGCCCAGGTTCAGCTGGTGGTAAACGTCGAAGCCCTGTTGGTCAGGGAAAGCCCGGAGCCCCGATGTCTGTGGTGCTGTAGATGCGCTGCCAATGGCCGGTGAGGAGCAGCAAGAGGTTGACTGTCTGGCACTTTTGCTGTGGGAGCAATCGTCCGATGTTCGTGATTTTTCTTTTATTTTTTTCAGTGGGCGCCCAGGTGCAGCTGGTGGTAAACGTCGAAGCCCTGTTGGTCAGGGAAAGCGCAGAATCCCGATGTCTGTGGTGCTGTAGATGCGCTGGGAATGGCCGGTGAGGAGCAGCAAGAGCTTGAGTTGCTGGCACTTTCGGTGTGGGAGCAATCGTCCGACGTTTTTGATTTTTCAGGGTTTTATTTCAGTGGGCGCCCAGGTTCAGCTGGTGGTAAATGTCGAAGCCCTGTTGGTCAGGGAAAGCCCACAGCCCCGATGTCTGTGGTGTTGTAGATGCGCTGGGAATGGCCGGTGAGGAGCAGCAAGAGCTTGACTGGCTGGCACTTTCGGTGTGGGAGCAATCGTCCGATGTTCGTGATTTTTCTTTTATTTTTTTCAGCGGGCGCCCAGGTTCAGCTGGTGGTAAACGTCGAAGCCCTGTTGGTCAGGGAAAGCGCAGAACCCCGATATCTGTGGTGCTGTAGATGCGCTGGGAATGGCCGGTGAGGAGCAGCAAGAGCTTGACTGGCTGGCACTTTCGGTGTGGGAGCAATCGTCCGACGTTCGTGATTTTTCAGGGTTTTTTTTCAGTGGGTAACCAGGTGCAGCTGGTGCTAAACGTCGAAGCCCTGTTGGTCAGGGAAAGCCCAGAGCCCCGATGTCTGTGGTGCTGTAGATGCACTGCCAAAGTCCGGTGAGTCGCAGCAAGAGCTTGAGTTGCTGGCACTTTCGGTGTGGGAGCAATCGTCCGACGTTCGTGATTTTTCGGGGTTCTTTTCAGTGGGAGCCCAGGTGCAGCGAGTGGTAAACGTCGAAGCCCTGTTGGTCAGGGAAAGCCCGGAGCCCCGATGTCTGTGGTGCTGTAGATGCGCTGCCAAAGTCCGGTGAGGAGCAGCAAGAGCTTGACTGGCTGGCACTTTCGGTGTTGGATCAATTGTCCGACGTTTTTGATTTTTCAGGGTTTTTTTTCAGTGGCCAACTAGGTGCAGCTGGTCGTAAATGTCGAAGGCCTGTTGGTCAGGGAAAGCCCAGAGCCGCGATGTCTGTGGTGCTGTAGATGCGCTGCCAATGGCCGGTGAGGAGCAGCAAGAGGTTGACTGTCTGGCACTTTTGGTGTGGGAGCAATCGTCCGATGTTTGTGATTATTCGGGGTTTTTTTTCAGTGGGCGCCCAGGTGCAGCTGGTGGTAAACGTCGAAGCCCTGTTGGTCAGGGAAAGCCCGGAGCCCCGATGTCTGTGGTGCTGTAGATGCACTGCCAAAGTCCGGTGAGTAGCAGCAAGAGCTTGACTGGCTGGCACTTTTGGTGTGGGAGCAATTGTCCGATGTTCGTGATTTTTCGTTTATTTTTTTCAGTGGGCGCCCAGGTTCATCTGGTGGTAAACGTCGAAGCCCTGTTGGTCAGGGAAAGCGCAGAGCCCCGATGTCTGTGGTGCTGTAGATGCGCTGCGAATGGCCGGTGAGGAGCCGCAAGAGCTTGACTGGCTGGCACTTTCAATGTGGGAACAATCGTCCGACGTTCGTGATTTTTGGGGGTTTTATTTCAGTGGGCGCCCAGGTGCAGCTGGTGGTAAATGTCGAAGCCCTGTTGGTCAGGGAAAGCCCGGAGCCCCGATGTCTGTGGTGCTGTAGATGCGCTGGGAATGGCCGGTGAGGAGCAGCAAGAGCTTGACTGGCTGGCACTTTCGGTGTGGGAGCAATCGTCCGATGTTCATGATTTTTCGTTTATTTTTTTCAGTGGGCGCCCAGGTGCAGCTGATGGTAAATGTCGAAGCCCTCTTGGTCAGGGAAAGCATAGAACCCCGATGTCTGTGGTGCTGTAGATGCGCTGCCAATGGCCGGTGAGGAGCAGCAAGAGCTTGAGTTGCTGGCACTTTCGGTGTGGGAGCAATCGTCCGACGTTTTTGATTTTTCGGGGTTTTATTTCAGTGGGCGCCCAGGTGCAGCTGGTGGTAAACGTCGAAGCCCAGTTGATCAGGGAAAGTCCGGAGCCCCGATGTCTGTGGTGCTGTAGATGCACTGCCAAAGTCCGGTGAGTAGCAGCAAGAGCTTGAGTTGCTGGCACTTTTGGTGTGGGAGCAATCGTCCGACGTTCGTGATTTTTCGGGGTTTTATTTCAGTGGGCGCCCAGGTGCAGCTGGTGGTAAATGTCGAAGCCCTGTTGGTCAGGGAAAGCCCGGAGCCCCGATGTCTGTGGTGCTGTAGATGCGCTGCCAATGGCCGGTGAGGAGCAGCAAGAGCTTGACTGGCTGGCACTTTGGGTGTGGGAGCAATCGTCGGACGTTCGTGATTTTTCGGGGTTTTATTTCAGTGGGCGCCCAGGTGCAGCGGGTGGTAAACGTTGAAGCCCTGTTGGTCAGGGAAAGCGCAGAACCCCGATGTCTGTGGTGCTGTAGATGCACTGCCAAAGTCCGGTGAGTAGCAGCAAGAGCTTGAGTTGCTGGCACTTTCGGTGTGGGAGGAATCGTCCGACGTTCGTGATTTTTCGGGGTTTTTTTTCCGTGGGCGCCCAGGTGCAGCGGGTGGTAAACGTTGAAGCCCTGTTGGTCAGGGAAAGCCCGGAGCCCCGATGTCTGTGGTGCTGTAGATGCGCTGGGAATGGCCGGTGAGGAGCAGCAAGAGCTTGACTGGCTGGCACTTTTGGTGTGGGAGCAATAGTCCGATGTTTGTGATTATTCGGGGTTCTTTTCAGTGGGAGCCCAGGTGCAGCTGGTGGTAAACGTCGAAGCCCTGTTGGTCAGGGAAAGCCCGGAGCCCCGATGTCTGTGGTGCTGTAGTTGCGCTGCCAATGGCCGGTGAGGAGCAGCAAGAGCTTGAGTTGCTGGCACTTTCGGTGTGGGAGCAATCGTCCGACGTTTGTGATTTTTCAGGGTTTTTTTTCAGTGTGTAACCAGGTGCAGCTGGTGGTAAATGTCGAAGCCCTGTTGGTCAGGGAAAGCCCGGAGCCGCTATGTCTGTGGTGCTGTAGATGCGCTGGGAATGGCCGCTGAGGAGCAGCAAGAGCTTGTGTTGCTGGCACTTTCGGTGTGGGAGCAATCGTGCGATGTTCGTGATTTTTCGTTTATTTTTTTCAGTGGGCGCCCAGGTGCAGCTGGTGGTAAACGTTGAAGCCCTGTTGTTCAGGGAAAGCCCGGAGCCCCGATGTCTGTGGTGCTGTAGATGCACTGCCAAAGTCCGGTGATTACCAGCAAGAGCTTGAGTTGCTGGCACTTTCGGTGTGGGAGGAATCGTCCGACGTTCGTGATTTTTCGGGGTTTTACTTTCAGTGGGCGCCCAGGTGCAGCTGATGGTAAACGTCGAAGCCCTGTTGGTCAGGGAAAGCCCGGAGCCCCGATGTCTGTGGTGCTGTAGATGGGCTGGCAATGGCCGGTAAGGAGCAGCAAGAGCTTGACTGGCTGGCACTTTCGGTGTGCGAGCAATCGTCCGACGTTCGTGATTCTTCGGGGTTTTACTTTCAGTGGGCGCCCAGGTGCAGCTGGTGGTAAATGTCGAAGCCCTGTTGGTCAGGGAAAGCCCGGAGCCCCGATGTCTGTGGTGCTGTAGATGCGCTGCCAATGGGCGGTGAGGAGCAGCAAGACCTTGACAGGCTGGCACTTTCGTTGTGGGAGCAATCGTCCGACGTTCGTGATTTTTGGGGGTTTTATTTCAGTGGGCGCCCAGGTGCAGCTGGTGGTAAATGTCGAAGCCCTGTTGGTGAGGGAAAGCCCGGAGCCCCGATGTCTGTGGTGCTGTAGATGCGCTGGGAATGGCCGGTGAGGAGCAGCAAGAGATTGTGTTGCTGGCAATTTCGGTTTGGGTGCAATCGTCCGACGTTCGTGATTTTTCGGGGTTTTTTTCAGTGGGAGCCCAGGTGCAGCGAGTGGTAAACGTCGAAGCCCTGATGGTCAGGGAAAGCCCGGAGCTCCGATGTCTGTGGTGCTGTAGATGAGCTGCCAATGGCCGGTGAGGAGCAGCAAGAGCTTCAGTTGCTGGCACTTTCAGTGTGGGATCAATCGTCCGACGTTTTTAATTTTTCAGGGTTTTTTTTCAGTGGTCAACCAGGTGCAGCGGGTGGTAAATGTCGAAGCCCTGTTGGTCAGGGAAAGCCCGGAGCCCCGATGTCTGTGGTGCTGTAGATGCGCTGCCAATGGGCGGTGAGTAGCAGCAAGAGCTTGACTGGCTGGCACTTTCGCTGTGGGACCAATCGTCCGACGTTTGTTATTTTTCGTTTATTTTTTTCAGTGGGCGACCAGGTGCACCTGGTGGTAAATGTCGAAGCCCAGTTGGTCAGGGAAAGCCCGGAGCCCCGATGTCTGTGGTGCTGTAGATGCACTGCCAAAGTCCGGTGAGTAGCAGCAGGAACTTGAGTTGCTGGCACTTTCGCTGTGGGAATAATCGTCCGACGTTCGTGATTCTTCGGGGTTTTACTTTCAGTGGGCGCCCAGGTTCTGCTGGTGGTAAACTTCTAAGCCCTGTTGGTCAGGGAAAGCCCGGAGCCCCGATGTCTGTGGGGCTGTAGATGCGCTGGCAATGGCCCATGAGGAGTATCAGTAGCGTGACCCGATGACAATTAAGGTGTGGGAGCAATCGTCCGACATTTGTGATTTTTGGGGATTTTTTTTAGGTGGGCGCCCAGGTGCAGCTGGTGGTAAATGTCGAAGCCCTGTTGGTCAGGGAAAGCCCGGAGCCCCGGTGTCGGTGGTGCTGTAGATGCGCTGGGAATGGCCGGTGAGGAGCAGCAAGAGCTTGACTGGCTGGCACTTTTGGTGTGGGAGCAATCGTCCGACGTTCGTGATTTTTCATTTATTTTTTTCAGTGGGCGCCCAGGTGCAGCTGGTGGTAAACGTCGAAGCCCTGTTGTTCAGGGAAAGCGGAGAACCCCGATGTCTGTGGTGCTGTAGATGCACTGCCAAAGTCCGGTGAGTAGCAGCAAGAGCTTGAGTTGCTGGCACTTTCGGTGTGGGAGCAATTGTCCGACGTTTGTGATTTTTCGGGGTTTTATTTCAGTGGGCGCCCAGGTGCAGCGGGTGGTAAACGTCGAAGCCCTGTTGGTCAGGGAAAGCGTAGAGCCCCGATGTCTGTGGTGCTGTAGATGCGCTGGGAATGGCCGGTGAGGAGCAGCAAGAGCTTGACTGGCTGGCACTTTGGGTGTGGGAGCAATCGTCCGACGTTTGTGATTATTCGGGGTTTTTTTTCAGTGGGAGCCCAGGTGCAGCTGGTGGTAACAGTCAAAGCCCTGTTGGTCAGGGAAAACCCGGAGCCCCGATGTGTGTGGCGCTGTAGATGCGCTGCCCATGGCCGCTGAGGAGCAGCAAGAGCTTGTGTTGCTGGCACTTTTGGTGTGGGAGCAATTGTCCGACGTTCGTGATTTTTCGGGGTTCTTTTCAGTGGGCGCCCAGGTTCAGCTGGTGGTAAACGTCGAAGCCCTGATCGTCAGGGAAAATCCAGAGCCCTGATGTCTGTGGTGCTGTAGATGCGCTGGGAATGGGCGGTGAGGAGCAGCAAGAGCTTGACAGGCTGGCATTTAAGGTGTGGCAGGAATCGTCCAACGTTTGTGATTTTTCGGGGTTTTTTTTCAGTGGGCGCCCAGGTGCAGCTGGTGGTAAACATCGAAGCCCTGTTGGTCAGGGAAAGCCCGGAGCCCCGATGTCTGTGGTGCTGTAGATGCACTGCCAATGTCCGGTGAGTAGCAGCAGGAGCTTTAGTTGCTGGCACTTTCGGTGTGGGAGTAATCGTCCGACGTTCGTGATTTTTCGGGGTTTTTTTTCAGTGGGAGCGCAGGTGCACCTGGTGGTAAACGTCGAAGCCCTGTTGGTCAGGGAAAGCCCGGAGCCGCGATGTCTGTGGTGCTGTAGATGCACTGCCAAAGTCCGGTGAGAAGCAGCATGAGCTTGAGTTGCTGGCACTTTCGGTGTGGGAGCAATCGTCTGATGTTCGTGATATTTCGTTATTTTTTTCAGTGGGCGCCCAGGTGCAGCTGATGGTAAACGTCGAAGGCCTGTTGGTCAGGGAAAGCCCGGAGCGCCGATGTCTGTGGTGCTGTACATGCGCTGCCAATGGCCGGTGAGCAGCAGCAAGAGCTTGACTGGCTGGCACTTTCGGTGTGGGAGCAATCGTCCGTCGTTTTTAATTTTTCAGGGTTTTTTTTCAGTGGGCGCCCAGGTTCAGCTGGTGGTAAACTTCTGAGCCCTGTTGGTCAGGGAAAGCCCGGAGCCCCGATGTCTGTGGTGCTGTAGATGCGCTGCCAATGGCCGGTGAGGAGCAGCAAGAGCTTGACAGGCTGGCACTTTCGGTGTGGGAGTGTCCTGGGTTTGGCTAGGATAGAGTTAATATTTACCTGAGCTGGGTGGAGAACTGAAGCTGGTAGCCCCTATGGCTGGGATAGTTCAATAATTAGCTAACAGCTGGGGTTAATTTACCCAAATTAGCCAAAGGGCTATTCCATCCCATCTGACATCATGCTCAGTATGTAAGTGAGGAGGGTGCTGAAGGGAGGCCCTTGCTAGTTGGAAGAGACTGGATGTGGAGTTCTGTTGTGAGTTATTGTACTGTATTTGTGTTCCATCACTGTCTTGTTTTCTTCTGTCATTACTGTTAAATTTACTTTTTGTTCAATCTCAACCCGCGTGTTTGGTTTTTTTTTTCCCTGGTTTTTTTTTGTTTGTCAAATCTCCTCCTATTCTCTCAGAGAGTGGGGGGAGTGAGAGAGAGACTGCGTAGTCTGGTCCGCGTTGGGGCTGAACTACGACAGTTATTTTGGCGCCCAACGTGGGGCTCGAGGAATTTGAGGTAAGGATTGAGTTTAATTGGGAGCAGTAACGGGCAAAACAGGGACTGAACTTGACAAAAGAGCAAAATGATTATGGGGAATTTATGTTCTGATTGTGGTGAAGGGATAAGTGGTGAATTGTTTGTTAATTGTCTACCCACTGTTGGTGTTGTGAGGATATTATTTTGATTTTGGTGCGGGGAATTCTATTTTCTTCTGTTGATGTGTGTGTATTTTATTTATAATACTTAAATACGTAATTCGCAGAGGCGAGGGGTGGAATGTTCTGGTTTTGTTAGTGAGGGGGGGCCTAAGGTGGCAGCTTCTGTAGGAAACTGCTAGAAGTCGCTCCCCTTTGTTCAGTGGACTCGGCCGGGCCTAGGGCGGACCCGCTGCTGGCCAAGGCCAAGCCAATTGGTAGCAGAATGTCCCCTGATAACGCCTCTGCGATAACGTATTTAAATAGGGGAAAACAGGAAAAAGAGGGAGGAGAAGATGTGAAGCAGCTGAGCGGGGGGCAGAGAGGGGGAAGCGCGAGCCTCGTGGGCCTTGCAGGCCTCACCCTCTGGCCTCCCGCCGGGCAGCCGACTGGGCCCAACTCGGCCCGGCCTGGCTGCAAGAAGTGGAGAGGAGATGAGAAGTGAATAAGATGTAAAAAGGATCCTGAGAGGCGTCTGCCAGCCTGTTGTGAGGAACGGCTGCAGACGCCAAGGTCAGTGAAGGAGGAGGGGGAGGAGTAATGCGGCTCCTGGCCAAGATTCCTCTGCAACTCGTGGTGACGACCATGGTGGAGCAGGTTGTCCCCCTGCAGCCCATGGAGGTCCACGGAGGGGCAGAGATCCACCTGCAGCCCGTGGAGGACCCCACGCCGGAGCAGGTGGAGGCCTGAAGGAGGCTGTGCCCCGTGGAGGGCCCGCTGGGACAGCTGCTCTAGAGGGACTGCACCCCGTGGAAGAGATGACCCACGCCGGAGCAGTTTCACGAAGGACTGTGGCCCGTGGGAGGGACCCCACGCTGGAGCAGAGGAGGAATGCGAGGAGGTCTTCCCCCGACGATGATACAGAGGCGTAAAACAACGCGTGATGAACTGACAGCGACCCCCATTCCCTTTTCCAACCCCCCGTGCCGCTCGGGAGGGGAAGGTAGGAGAGATAATGTTAAGCCCGGGAAGAGGGAGGGGTGGGGGGAGGTTATCTTGTTCCCTGTCTCATTCTCCTGCTAATTTTAGAAATAAATGAATAGTTTTCCCCAAGTCGAGTCTGTTTTGCCCGTGACGGTAACTTTAAGGATTTCTCCCCGTCCTTATCTCAAACCTTGAGCCGTTTTTCTTATATCATCTCCTCCTATTCTCTCGGAAGGTGGGGGGAACGAGAGACAGACTGCGTAGTCTGGTCTGATCGGGGCTGAACTACGACAGGGAGCAATCGTCGGACGTTTGTGATTTCTGGGGATTTTTTTTCAGTGGACGCCCAGGTTCAGCGGGTGGTAAATCTCGAAGCCCTGTTGGTCAGGAAAATCCCGGAGCCCCGATATCTGTGGTGCTGTAGATGCGCTGGGAATGGGCGGTGAGGAGCAGCAAGAGCTTGACTGGCTGGCACTTTCGGTGTGGGAGCAATCGTCTGATGTTCGTGATTTTTCTGGGTTTTTTCCAGTGGGCACCCAGGTGCAGCGGGTGGTAAATGTCGAAGCCGTGTTGGTCAGTGAAAGCCCGGAGCCCCGATGTCTGTGGTGCTGTAGATGCACTGGGAATGGCCGGTGAGGAGCAGCAAGAGCTTGACAGGCTGGCACTTTCAGTGTGGGAGCAATCGTGCGACGTTTGTGATTTTTCGGGGTTCTTTTCAGTGGGAGCACAGGTTCAGCAAGTGGTAATCGTCGAAGCCCTGTTGGTCAGGGAAAGCCCGGAGCCCCGATGTCTGTGGTGCTGTAGATGCACTGCCACTGTCCGGTGAGGAACAGCAAGAGCTTGACTGGCTGGCACTTTCGGTGTGGGATCAATCGTCCGACGTTTTTGATTTTTCAGGGTTTTTTTTCAGTGCGTAACCAGGTGCAGCTGGTGGTAAACGTCGAAGCCCTGTTGGTCAGGGAAAGCCTGGAGCCGCGATGTCTGTGGTGCTGTAGATGCGCTGCCAATGGCCGTTGAGGAGCAGCAAGAGCTTGACAGGCTGGCACTTTCGTTGTGGGAGCAATCGTCCGATGTTCGTGATTTTTCGGGGTTTTACTTTCAGTGGGCGCCCAGGTGCAGCTGGTGGTAAACGTCGAAGCCCTGTTCATCAGGGAAAGCTCGGAGCCCCGATGTCTGTGGTGCTGTAGATGCGCTGGGAATGGCCGGTGAGGAGCAGCAAGAGCTTGACTGGCTGGCACTTTGGGTGTGGGAGCAATCGTCGGACGTTCGTGATTTTTCGGGGTTTTATTTCAGTGGGCGCCCGGGTTCAGCTGGTGGTAAACGTCGAAGCCCTGTTGGTCAGGGAAAGCCCGGAGCCCCGGTGTCGGTGGTGCTGTAGATGCCCTGCCAATGGCCGGTGTTCAGCAGCTAGAGCTTGACTGTCTGGCACTTGTGGTGTGGGAGCAATCGTCCGACGTTCGTCATTTTTCAGGGTTTTTTTTCAGTGGGCAACCAGGTGCAGCTGGTGGTAAACGTTGAAGCCCTGTTGGTCAGGGAAAGCCCGGAGCCCCGATGTCTGTGGTGCTGTAGATGCACTGCCAAAGTCCGGTGAGTAGCTGCAAGAGCTTGACTGGCTGGCACTTTTAGTGTGGGAGCAATCGTCCGACGTTCGTGGTTTTTCGGGGTTTTATTTCAGTGGGAGCCCAGGTTCAGGTGGTGGTAAACGTCGAAGCCCTGTTGGTCAGGGAAAGCCCGGAGCCCCAATGTCTGCGGTGTTGTAGATGCGCTGGGAATGGCCGGTGAGGAGCAGCAAGAGCTTGACAGGCTGGCATTTAAGGTGTGGCAGGAATCGTCCGACGTTTGTGATTTTTGGGGTTTTTTTTTCAGGGGGCACCCAGGTGCAGCTGGTGGTAAATGTCGAAGCCCGGTTCGTCAGGGAAAGCCCGGAGCCCCGATGTCTGTGGTGCTGTAGATGCGCTGCCAATGGCCGGTGAGTAGCAGCAAGAGCTTGAGTTGCTGGCACTTCAGGTGTGGGAGCAATCGTCCGACGTTCGTGATTTTTCGGGGTTTTACTTTCAGTGGGTGCCCAGGTTCAGCGAGTGGTAAACGTCGAAGCCCTGTTCATCAGGGAAAGCCCGGAGCCCCGATGTCTGTGGTGCTGTAGATGCGCTGGGAATGGGCGGTGAGGGGCAGCAAGAGCTTGACAGGCTGGCACTTTTGGTGTGGGAGCAATCGTCCGATGTTCCTGATTTTTCGTTTATTTTTTTCAGTGGGCGCCCAGGTGCAGCTGGTGGTAAACGTCGAAGCCCTGTTATTCAGGGAAAGCGCAGAACCCCGATGTCTGTGGTGCTGTAGATGCGCTGGGAATGGGCGGTGAGGAGCCGCAAGAGCTTGACAGGCTGGCACTTTTGGTGTGGGAGCAATCGTCCGACGTTCGTGATTTTTCAGGGTTTTATTTCAGTTGGCGCCCAGGTGCAGCTGGTGGTAATCGTCGAAGTCCTGTTGGTCAGGGAAAGCCCAGAGCCACGATGTCTGTGGTGCTGTAGATGCGCTGGGAATGGGCGGTGAGGAGCAGCATGAGCTTGACTGGCTGGCACTTTCGGTGTGGGAGCAATCTTCTGATGTTCGTGGTATTTCGTTTATTTTTTCCAGTGGGCGCCCAGGTTCAGCTGGTGGTAAACGTCGAAGCCCTGTTTGTCAGGGAAAGCCCGGAGCCCCGATATCTGTGGTGCTGTAGATGCGCTGCCAATGGCCGGGGAGGAGCAGCAAGAGCTTGACTGGCTGGCACTTTTGGTGTGGGAGCAATCGTCCGATGTTCGTGATTTTTCGTTTATTTTTTTCAGTGGGCGCCCAGGTGCAGCTGGTGGTAAACGTCGAAGCCTGGTTCGTCAGGGAAAGCCCGGAGCCCCGATGTCTGTAGTGCTGTAGATGCGCTGGGAATGGCCGGTGAGTAGCAGCAAGAGCTTGAGTTGCTGGCACTTTCGGTGTGGGAGTAATCGTCCGACGTTCGTGATTTTTCGGGGTTCTCTTCAGTGGGAGCCCAGGTGCAGCTGGTGGTAAACGTCGAAGCCCTGATCGTCACGGAAAGTCCAGAGCCCTGATGTCTGTGGTGCTGTAGATGCGCTGGGAATGGCCGGTGAGGAGCAGCAAGAGCTTGACTGGCTGGCACTTTTGGTGTGGGAGCAATCGTCCGACGTTCGTGATTTTTCATTTATTTTTTTCAGTGGGCGCCCAGGTGCAGCTGGTGGTAAACGTCGAAGCCCTGTTGTTCAGGGAAAGCGGAGAACCCCGATGTCTGTGGTGCTGTAGATGCACTGCCAAAGTCCGGTGAGTAGCAGCAAGAGCTTGAGTTGCTGGCACTTTCGGTGTGGGAGCAATTGTCCGACGTTTGTTATTTTTCGGGGTTTTATTTCAGTGGGCGCCCAGGTGCAGCGGGTGGTAAACGTCGAAGCCCTGTTGGTCAGGGAAAGCGTAGAGCCCCGATGTCTGTGGTGCTGTAGATGCGCTGGGAATGGCCGGTGAGGAGCAGCAAGAGCTTGACTGGCTGGCACCTTGGGTGTGGGAGCAATCGTCCGACGTTTGTGATTATTCGGGGTTTTTTTTCAGTGGGAGCCCAGGTTCAGCTGGTGGTAACAGTCAAAGCCCTGTTGGTCAGGGAAAGCCCGGAGCCCCGATGTCTGTGGCGCTGTAGATGCGCTGCCCATGGCCGCTGAGGAGCAGCAAGAGCTTGTGTTGCTGGCACTTTTGGTGTGGGAGCAATTGTCCGACGTTCGTGATTTTTCGGGGTTCTTTTCAGTGGGCGCCCAGGTTCAGCTGGTGGTAAACGTCGAAGCCCTGATCGTCAGGGAAAGTCCAGAGCCCTGATGTCTGTGGTGCTGTAGATGCGCTGGGAATGGGCGGTGAGGAGCAGCAAGAGCTTGACAGGCTGGCATTTAAGGTGTGGCAGGAATCGTCCCACGTTTGTGATTTTTCGGGGTTTTTTTTCAGTGGGCGCCCAGGTGCAGCTGGTGGTAAACATCGAAGCCCTGTTGGTCAGGGAAAGCCCGGAGCCCCGATGTCTGTGGTGCTGTAGATGCACTGCCAAAGTCCGGTGAGAAGCAGCATGAGCTTGAGTTGCTGGCACTTTCGGTGTGGGAGTAATCGTCCGACGTTCGTGATTTTTCGGGGTTTTTTTTCAGTGGGCGCCCAGGTGCACCTGGTGGTAAACGTCGAAGCCCTGTTGGTCAGGGAAAGCCCGGAGCCGCGATGTCTGTGGTGCTGTAGATGCACTGCCAAAGTCCGGTGAGAAGCAGCATGAGCTTGAGTTGCTGGCACTTTCGGTGTGGGAGCAATCGTCTGATGTTCGTGATATTTCGTTATTTTTTTCAGTGGGCGCCCAGGTGCAGCTGATGGTAAATGTCGAAGGCCTGTTGGTCAGGGAAAGCCCGGAGCCCCGATGTCTGTGGTGCTGTACATGCGCTGCCAATGGCTGGTCAGCAGCAGCAAGAGCTTGACTGGCTGGCACTTTCGGTGTGGGAGCAATCGTCCGTCGTTTTTAATTTTTCAGGGTTTTTTTTCAGTGGGCGCCCAGGTTCAGCTGGTGGTAAACTTCTGAGCCCTGTTGGTCAGGGAAAGCCCGGAGCCCCGATGTCTGTCGTGCTGTAGATGCGCGGCCAATGGCCGGTGAGGAGCAGCAAGAGCTTGACAGGCTGGCACTTTCGGTGTGGGAGCCATCGTCCGACGTTCGTGATTTTTCGGGGTTTTACTTTCAGTGGGTGCCCAGGTTCAGCGAGTGGTAAACGTCGAAGCCCTGTTGGTCAGGGAAAGCTCGGAGCCCCGATGTCTGTGGTGCTGTAGATGTGCTGCCAATGGCCGGTGAGGAGCAGCAAGAGCTTGACTGGCTGGCACTTTTGGTGTGGGAGCAATCGTCCGATGTTTGTTATTTTTCGGGGTTTTATTTCAGTGGGCGCCCAGGTGCAGCTGGTGGTAAATGTCGAAGCCCTGTTGGTCAGGGAAAGCCCGGAGCCCCGATGTCTGTGGTGCTGTAGATGCGCTGGGAATGGGAGGTGAGTAGCAGCAAGAGCTTGACTGGCTGGCACTTTCGGTGTGGGAGCAATTGTCCGACGTTTGTGATTTTTCGTTTATTTTTTTCAGTGGGCGCCCAGGTGCAGTGGGTGGTAAACGTCGAAGCCCTGTTCATCAGGGAAAGCCCGGAGCCCCGATGTCTGTGGGGCTGTAGATGGGCTGGCAATGGCCGGTGAGGAGCAGCAAGAGCTTGACTGGCTGGCACTTTCGGTGTGCGATCAATCGTCCGACGTTCATGATTTTTGGGGGTTTTATTTCAGTGGGGGCCCAGGTTCAGCTGGTGGTAAACGTCGAAGCCCAGTTGGTCAGGGAAAGCCCGGAGCCCCGATGTCTGTGGTGCTGTAGATGCGCTGGGAATGGGAGGTGAGTAGCAGCAAGAGCTTGAGTTGCTGGAACTTTCAGTGTGGGAGCAATCGTCCGACGTTCGTGATTTTTCGGGGTTTTATTTCAGTGGGCGCCCAGGTGCAGCTGGTGGTAAATGTCGAAGCCCTGTTGGTCAGGTAAATCCCGGAGCCCCGATATCTGTGATGCTGTAGATGCGCTGGGAATGGCCGGTGAGGAGCAGCAAGAGCTTGACAGGCTGGCACTTTCGGTGTGGGAGTAATAGTCCGATGTTCGTGATTTTTCGTTTATTTTTTCCAGTGGGAGCCCAGGTTTAGCTAGTTGTAAACGTCGAAGCCCTGTTGGTCAGGGAAAGCCCGGAGCCCCGATGTCTGTGGTGCTGTAGATGCGCTGGGAATGGCCAATGAGGAGAAGCAAGAGCTTATGTTGCTGGCACTTTCGGTGTGGGAGCAATCGTCCGACGTTCGTGATTTTTCGGGGTTTTATTTCACTGGGCGCCCCGGTTCAGCTGGTGGTAAACGTCTAAGCCCTGTTGGTCAGGGAAAGCCCGGAGCCCCGATGTCTGTTGTGCTGTAGATGCGCTGGGAATGGCCCGTGAGGAGCAGCAAGAGCTTGTGTTGCTGGTACTTTCGGTGTGGGAGCAATCGTCCGACGTTTTTGATTTTTCAGGGTTTTTTTTCAGTGGGTGCCCAGGTGCAGCTGGTGGTAAACGTCGAAGCCCTGTTGGTCAGGGAAGGCCCGGAGCCCCGATGTCTGTGGTGCTGTAGATGCGCTGGGAATGGCCGGTGAGGAGCAGCAAGAGCTTGACAGGCTGGCACTTTCGGTGTGGGAGCAATCGTCCGACGTTTTTGATGTTTCAGGGTTTTTTTTCAGTGTGCGCCCAGCTGCAGCTGGTGGTAAACGTCGAAGCCCTGTTGGTCAGCGAAAGCCCGGAGCCCCGATGTCTGTGGTGCTGTAGATGCGCTGGGAATGGCTGGTGAGGAGCAGCAAGAGCTTGACAGGCTGGCACTTTCGGTGTGGGAGCAATCGTCCGACGTTTTTGATGTTTCAGGGTTTTTTTTCAGTGTGCGCCCAGCTGCAGCTGGTGGTAAACGTCGAAGCCCTGTTGGTCAGGGAAAGCCCGGAGCTCCGATGTCTGTGGTGCTGTAGATGCGCTGGGAATGGCCGGTGAGTAGGAGCAAGAGCTTGAGTTGCTGGCACTTTCGGTGTGGGAGTAATCGTCCGATGTTCGTGATTTTTCGGGGTTCTTTTCAGTGGGAGCCCAGGTGCAGCGGGTGGTAAACGTCGAATCCCTGTTAGTCAGGGAAAGCCCGGAGCCCTGATATCTGTGGTGCTGTAGATGCACTGCCAATGCCCGGTGAGGATCAGGAAGAGCTTGACTGGCTGGCACTTTTGGTGTGGGAGCAATCGTCCGACGTTTGTGATTTTTCGGGGTTCTTTTCAGTGGGAGCCCAGGTGCAGCGGGTGGTAAACGTCGAAGCCCTGTTGGTCAGGGAAAGCGGAGAACGCCGATGTCTGTGGTGCTGTAGATGCGCTGCCAATGGCCGGTGAGGAGCAGCAAGAGCTTGACTGGCTGGCACTTTTGGTGTGGGAGCAATCGTCCGACGTTTGTGATTATTCGGGGTTTTTTTTTCAGTGGGAGCCCAGGTGCAGCTGGTGGTAACAGTCAAAGCCCTGTTGGTCAGGGAAAGCTCGGAGCCCTGATGTCTGTGGTGCTGTAGATGCGCTGGGAATGGGCGGTGAGGAGCAGCAAGAGCTTGACAGGCTGGCATTTAAGGTGTGGCAGGAATCGTCCAACATTTGTGATTTTTTCGGGGTTTTTTTTCAGTGGGCGCCCATGTGCAGCTGGTGGTAAACGTCGAACCCCTGTTTGTCAGCGAAAGCCCGGAGCCCCGATGTCTGTGGTGCTGTAGATGCGCTGCCAATGGCCGGTGAGGAGCAGCAAGAGCTTGACAGGCTGGCCTTTAAGGTGTGGCAGGAATCGTCCGACATTTGTGATTTTTCGGGGTTTTTTTTCAGTGGGCGCCCAGGTGCCGCTGGTGGTAAACGTCGAAGCCCTGTTGGTCAGGGAAAGCCCTGAGCCCTGATATGTGTGGTGCTGTAGATGCACTGCCAATGCCCGGTGAGGAGCAGGAAGAGCTTGACTGGCTGGCACTTTTGGTGTGGGAGCAATCGTCCGACGTTTGTGATTTTTCGGGGTTCTTTTCAGTGGGAGCCCAGGTGCAGCGGGTGGTAAACGTCGAAGACCTGTTGGTCAGGGAAAGCCCGGAGCCCCGATGTCTGTGGTGCTGTAGATGCGCCTCCAATGGCCGGTGAGGAGCAGCAAGAGCTTGACTGGCTGGCACTTTCGCTGTGGGAGCAATCGTCTGACTTTTGTTATTTTTCGTTTATTTTTTTCAGTGGGCGCCCAGGTGCACCTGGTGGTAAATGTCGAAGCCCTGTTGGTCAGGGAAAGCCCGGAGCCCCGATGTCTGTGGTGCTGTAGATGCGCTGGGAATGGCCGGTGAGGAGCAGCAAGAGCTTGAGTTGCTGGCACTTTCGGTGTGGGAGCAATCGTCCGACGTTCGTGATTTTTCGGGGTTTTATTTCAGTGGGCGCCCAGGTGCAGCTGGTGGTAAACGTCGAAGCCCTGTTGGTCAGGGAAAGCCCGGAGCCCCGGTATCTGTGGTGCTGTAGATGCGCTGGGAATGGCCGGTGAGGAGCAGCAAGAGCTTGACTGGCTGGCACTTTTGGTGTGGGAGCAATCGTCCGACGTTCGTGATTTTTCATTTATTTTTTTCAGTGGGCGCCCAGGTTCAGCTGGTGGTAAACGTCGAAGCCCTGTTGGTCAGGGAAAGCGGAGAACGCCGATGTCTGTGGTGCTGTAGATGCGCTGCCAATGGCCGGTGAGGAGCAGCAAGAGCTTGACTGGCTGGCACTTTTGGTGTGGGAGCAATCGTCCGACGTTTGTGATTATTCGGGGTTTTTTTTCAGTGGGAGCCCAGGTGCAGCTGGTGGTAACAGTCAAAGCCCTGTTGGTCAGGGAAAGTCCAGAGCCCTGATGTCTGTGGTGCTGTAGATGCGCTGGGAATGGGCGGTGAGGAGCAGCAAGAGCTTGACAGGCTGGCATTTAAGGTGTGGCAGGAATCGTCCAACATTTGTGATTTTTCGGGGTTTTTTTTCAGTGGGCGCCCATGTGCAGCTGGTGGTAAACGTCGAACCCCTGTTTGTCAGCGAAAGCCCGGAGCCCCGATGTCTGTGGTGCTGTAGATGCGCTGCCAATGGCCGGTGAGGAGCAGCAAGAGCTTGTGTTGCTGGCACTTTCGGTGTGGGAGCAATCGTCGGACGTTTGTGATTTTGGGGGATTTTTATTCACTGGGCGCCCAGGTTCAGCTGGTGGTAAAATTCTAAGCCCTGTTGGTCAGGGAAAGCCCGGAGGCCCGATGTCTGTGGTGCTGTAGATGCACTGCCAATGGCCGGTGAGGAGCAGCAAGAGCTTGACTGGCTGGCACTTTTCGTGTGGGAGCAATCGTCCGACGTTTGTGATTTTTCGGGGTTCTTTTCAGTGGGAGCCCAGGTGCAGCTGGTGGTAAATGTCGAAGCCCTGTTTGTCTGGGAAAGCCCAGAGCCCCGATGTCTGTGGTGCTGTAGATGCGCTGGGAATGGGAGGTGAGGAGCAGCAAGAGCTTGAGTTGCTGGCACTTTCGGTGTGGCAGGAATCGTCCGACATTTGTGATTTTTCGGAGTTTTTTTTCAGTGGGCGCCCAGGTGCAGCGGGTGGTAAACGTCGAAGCCCTGTTGGTCAGGGAAAGCCCGGAGCCCCGATGTCTGTGGTGCTGTTAATGCGCTGCCAATGGCCGGTGAGGAGCAGCAAGAGCTTGAGTTGCTGGCACTTTCACTGTGGGAGCAATCGTCCGATGTTCGTGATTTTTCGTTTATTTTTTTCAGTGGGCGCCCAGGTGCAGCTGATGGTAAATGTCGAAGCCCTGTTGTTCAGGGAAAGCGCAGAACCCCGATGTCTGTGGTGCTGTAGATGCACTACCAAAGTCCGGTGAGTAGCAGCAGGAGCTTGAGTTGCTGGCATTTTCGGTGTGGGAGCAATCGTCCGACGTTCGTGATTTTTCGGGGTTTTACTTTCAGTGGGCGCCCAGGTTGAGCTGGTGGTAAACGTCGAAGCCCTGTTGGTCAGGGAAAGCCCGGAGCCCCGATGTCTGTGGTGCTGTAGATGCACTGGGAATGGCCGGTGAGGAGCAGCAAGAGCTTGACTGGCTGGCACTTTCGGTGTGGGAGCAATCGTCCGATGTTCGTGATTTTTCGTTTAGTTTTTTCAGTGGGCGCCCAGGTGCAGCTGGTGGTAAACGTCGAAGCCCTGTTGGTCAGGGAAAGCGTAGAGCCCCGATGTCCGTGGTGCTGTAGATGCGCTGCCAATGGCCGGTGAGGAGCAGCAGGAGCTTGAGTTGCTGGCACTTTCGGTGTGGGAGCAATCGTCCGACGTTCGTGATTTCTCGGGGTTTTACTTTCAGTGGGCGCCCAGGTTGAGCTGGTGGTAAACGTCGAAGCCCTGTTGGTCAGGGAAAGCCCGGAGCCCCGATGTCTGTGGTGCTGTAGATGCGCCGCCAATGACCGGTGAGGAGCACAAAGAGCTTGACAGGCTGGCACTTTCGGTGTGGGAGCAATCGTCTGATGTTTGTGATTTTGGGGGTTTTTTTTTTTCAGTGGGTGCCCAGGTGCAACTGGTGGTAAACGTCGAAGCCCTGTTGGTCAGGGAAAGCCCGGAGCCCCGATGTCTGTGGTGCTGTAGATGCGCTGGGAATGGCCGGTGAGGGGTAGCAAGAGCTTGAGTTGCTGGCACTTTTGGTGTTGGAGCAATCGTCCGACGTTCGTGATTTTTCGGGGTTTTATTTCAGTGGGAGCCCAGGTGCAGCTGGTGGTAAACGTCGAAGCCCTGTTCGTCAGGGAAAGCCCGGAGCCCCGATGTCTGTGGTGCTGTAGATGCGCTGCCAATGGCCGGTGAGGAGCAGCAAGAGCTTGACTGGCTGGCACTTTTGGTGTGGGAGCAATCGTCCGACGTTTGTGATTTTTCGGGGTTTTTTTCAGTGGGCGCACAGGTGCAGCTGGTGGTAAACGTCGAAGCCCTGTTGGTCAGGGAAAGCCCGGAGCCGTGATGTCTGTGGTGCTGTAGATGCACTGCCAGTGGCCGGTGAGGAACAGCAAGAGCTTGAGTTGCTGGCACTTTCTGTGTGGGAGGAATCGTCCGACGTTTGTGATTTTTCGGGGTTTTATTTCAGTGGGCGCCCAGGTTCAGCTGGTGGTAAACATCGAAGCCCTGTTTTTCAGGGAAAGCCCAGAGCCCCGATGTCTGTGGTGCTGTAGATGCGCTGCCAGTGGCCGGTGAGGAGCAGCAAGAGCTTGAGTTGCTGGAACTTTCGGTGTGGGAGCAATTGTCCGATGTTCGTGATTTTTCGGGGTTCTTTTCAGTGGGAGCCCAGGTTCAGCGAGTGGTAAACGTCGAAGCCCTGTTGGTCAGGGAAAGCCCGGAGCCCCGATGTCTGTGGTGCTGTAGATGCGCTGGGAATGGCCGGTGTTCAGCAGCTAGAGCTTGACTGTCTGGCACTTTTGGTGTGGGAGCAATCGTCCGACGTTCGTGATTTTTTGGGGTTCTTTTCAGTGGGAGCCCAGGTTCAGCGAGTGGTAAACGTCGAAGCCCTGTTGGTCAGGGAAAGCCCGGAGCCCCGATGTCTGTGGTGCTGTAGATGCACTGCCACTCTCCGGTGAGGAGCAGCAAGAGCTTGACTGGCTGGCACTTTTGGTGTGGGAGCAATCGTCCGACGTTCGTGATTTTTCGGGGTTTTACTTTCAGTGGGCGCACAGGTGCAGCTGGTGGTAAATGTCGAAGCCGTGTTGGTCAGGGAAAGCCCGGAGCCCCGATGTCTGTGGTGCTGTAGATGCGCTGGGAATGGGCGGTGAGGAGCAGCAGGAGCTTGAGTTGCTGGCACTTTCAGTGTGGGAGCAATCGTCGGACGTTTGTGATTTTTGGGGATTTTTATTCACTGGGCGCCCAGGTTCAGAAGGTGGTAAACATCGAAGGCCTGTTGGTCAGGGAAAGCCCAGAGCCCCGATGTCTGTGGTGCTGTAGATGCGCTGGGAATGGCCGGTGAGGAGCAGCAAGAGCTTGACAGGCTGGCATTTAAGGTGTGGCAGGAATCGTCCGACGTTCGTGATTTTTGGGGTTTTTTTTTCAGGGGGCACCCAGGTGCAGCTGGTGGTAAACGTCGAAGCCCTGTTGGTCAGGGAAAGCCCGGAGCCCCGATGTCTGTGGTGCTGTAGATGCACTGCCAAAGTCCGGTGAGGAGCAGCAAGAGCTTGACAGGCTGGCACTTTCGGTGTGGGAGCAATCGTCCGACGTTCGTGATTTTTCGGGGTTCTTTTCAGTGGGAGCCCAGCTGCAGCGAGTGGTAAACGTCGAAGCCCTGTTGGTCAGGGAAAGCCCGGAGCCCCGATGTCTGTGGTGCTGTAGATGCGCTGGGAATGGGCGGTGAGGAGCAGCAAGAGCTTGACAGGCTGGCACTTTCGGTGTGGGAGCAATCGTCCGACGTTTTTGATTTTTCAGGGTTTTTTTTCAGTGGGAGCCCAGGTGCAGCTGGTGGTAAATGTCGAAGCCCTGTTGGTCAGGGAAAGCGCAGAGCCCCGATGTCTGTGGTGTTGTAGATGCGCTGCCAATAGCCGGTGAGGAGCAGCAAGAGGCTCACATACTGGCACTTTCGTTGTGGGTGCAATCGTCCGACGTTCGTGATTTTTGCGGTTTTTTTTTTCAGTGGGTGCCCAGGTGCAGCTGGTGGTAAACGTCGAAGCCCTGTTCGTCAGGGAAATTCCAGAGCCCTGATGTCTGTGGTGCTATAGATGCGCTGGGAATGTCCGGTGAGTAGCAGCAAGAGCTTGACAGGCTGGCATTTAAGGTGTGGTAGGAATCGTCCGACATTTGTGATTTTTGGAGTTTTTTTTTCAGGCGGCACCCAGGTGCAGCTGGTGGTAAACGTCGAAGCCCTGTTGGTCAGGGAAAGCCCGGAGCCCCGATGTCTGTGGTGCTGTAGATGCGCTGGGAATGGCCGGTGAGGAGCAGCAAGAGCTTGACTGGCTGGCACTTTCGGTGTGGGAGCAATCGTGCGATGTTCGTGATTTTTCGTTTATTTTTTTCAGTGGGCGCCCAGTTGCAGCTGGTGGTAAACGTTGAAGCCCTGTTGGTCAGGGAAAGCCCGGAGCCGGGATGTCTGTGGTGCTGTAGATGCACTGCCACTGTCCGGTGAGGAGCAGCAAGAGCTTGACTGGCTGGCACTTTTGGTGTGGGAGCAATCGTCCGACGTTCGAGATTTTTCGGGGTTTTATTTCAGTGGGCGCCCAGGTGCAGCTGGTGGTAAATGTCGAAGCCCTGTTGGTCAGGGAAAGCCCGGAGCCCCGATGTCTGTGGTGCTGTAGATGCGCCTCCAATGGCCGGTGAGGAGCAGCAAGAGCTTGAGTTGCTGGCACTTTCGGTGTGGGAGCAATCGTCCGACGTTTGTGATTTTTCGTTTATTTTTTTCAGTGGGCGCCCAGGTGCAGCGGGTGGTAAACGTCGAAGCCCTGTTGGTCAGGGAAAGCCCGGAGCCCCGATGTCTGTGGTGCTGTAGATGCGTTCGGAATGGGCGGTGAGGAGCAGCAAGAGCTTGACTGGCTGGCACTTTCAGTGTGGGAGCAATAGTCCGACGTTTGTGTTTTTTGGGGGTTTTATTTCAGTGGGCGCCCAGGTTCAGCTGGTGGTAAACGTCGAAGCCCAGTTGGTCAGGGAAAGCCCGGAGCCCCGATGTCTGTGGTGTTGTAGATGCGCTGGGAATGGGAGGTGAGTAGCAGCAAGAGCTTGAGTTGCTGGCACTTTCAGTGTGGGAGCAATCGTCCGACGTTCGTGATTTTTCGGGGTTTTATTTCAGTGGGCGCCCAGGTGCAGCTGGTGGTAAACGTTGAAGCACTGTTGGTCAGGGAAAGCTCGGAGCCCCGATGTCTGTGGTGCTGTAGATTCCCTGCCAATGGCCGGTGAGTAGCAGCAAGAGCTTGACAGGCTGGCACTTTTGGTGTGGGAGCAATCGTCCGATGGTCGTGATTTTTCGTTTATTTTTTTCAGTGGGCGCCCAGGTGCAGCTGGTGGTAAACGTCGAAGCCCTGTTGGTCAGGGAAAGCCCGGAGTCCCGATGTCTGTGGTGCTGTAGATGCGCTGCCAATGCCCGGTGAGGAGCAGCAAGAGCTTGACTGGCTGGCACTTTCAATGTGGGAACAATCGTCCGACGTTCGTGATTTTTTGGGTTTTTTTTCCAGTGGGCGCCCAGGTTCAGCTGGTGGTAAACGTCGAAGCCCTGTTGGTCAGGGAAAGCCCGGAGCCCCGATGTCTGTGGTGCTGTAGATGCGCTGGGAATGGCCGGTGAGGAGCAGCAAGAGATTGTGTTGCTGGCAATTTCGGTTTGGGTGCAATCGTCCGACGTTCGTGATTTTTCGGGGTTTTTTTCAGTGGGAGCCCAGGTGCAGCGAGTGGTAAACGTCGAAGCCCTGTTAGTCAGGGAAAGCCCGGAGCTCCGATGTCTGTGGTGCTGTAGATGAGCTGCCAGTGGCCGGTGAGGAACTGCAAGAGCTTGACTGGCTGGCACTTTCGGTGTGGGATCAATTGTCCGACGTTTTTGATTTTTCAGGGTTTTTTTTCAGTGACCAACTAGGTGCAGCTGGTGGTAAATGTCGAAGGCCTGTTGGTCAGGGAAAGCCCAGAGCCGCGATGTCTGTGGTGCTGTAGATGTACTGGGAATGGCCGGTGAGGAGCAGCAAGAGCTTGAGTTGCTGGCACTTTCAGTGTGGGACGAATCGTCTGACGTTTTTGATTTTTCAGGGTTTTTTTTCAGTGGGTAACCAGGTGCAGCTGGTGGTAAATGTCGAAGCCCTGTTGGTGAGGGAAAGCCCGGAGCCGCGATGTCTGTGGTGCTGTAGATGCGCTGGGAATGGGCGGTGAGGAGCAGCAAGAGCTTGTGTTGCTGGCACTTTTGGTGTGGGAGCAATCGTCCGATGTTCGTGATTTTTCGGGGTTTTACTTTCAGTGGGCGCCCAGGTGCAGCTGGTGGTAAACGTCGAAGCCCTGTTGGTCAGGGAAAGCCCGGAGCCCCGATGTCTGTGGTGCTGTAGATGCGCTGCCACTCTCCGGTGAGGAGCAGCAAGAGCTTGAGTTGCTGGCACTTTCGTTGTGGGAGCAATCGTCCGACGTTTGTGATTTTTCGGGGTTTTATTTCAGTGGGCGCCCAGGTGCAGCTGGTGGTAAATGTCGAAGCCCTGATGGTCAGGGAAAGCCCGGAGCCGCGATGTCTGTGGTGCTGTAGATGCGCTGCCAATGGCCGGTGAGGAGCAGCAAGAGCTTGACTGGCTGGCACTTTCAATGTGGGAACAATCGTCCGACGTTCGTGATTTTTCGGGTTTTTTTTCCAGTGGGCGCCCAGGTTCAGCTGGTGGTAAACGTCGAAGCCCTGTTGGTCAGGGAAAGCCCGGAGCCCCGATGTCTGTGGTGCTGTAGATGCGCTGGGAATGGGCGGTGAGGAGCAGCAAGAGCTTGACTGGCTGGCACTTTCGTTGTGGGAGCAATCGTCCGACGTTCGTGATTTTTCGGGCTTTTATTTCAGTGGGAGCCGAGGTGCAGCTGGTGGTAAATGTCGAAGCCCTGATGGTCAGGGAAAGCTCGGAGCCCCGATGTCTGTGGTGCTGTAGATGCACTGCCAAAGTCCGGTGAGCAGCAGCAAGAGCTTGACTGGCTGACACTTTGGGTGTGGGCGCAATCGTCGGACGTTCGTGATTTTTCGGGGTTTTATTTCAGTGGGCGCCCAGGTTCAGCTGGTGGTAAACTTCTAAGACCTGTTGGTCAGGGAAAGCCCGGAGCCCCGATGTCTGTGGTGCTGTAGATGCGCTGGGAATGGCCGGTGAGGAGCAGCAAGAGCTTGACTGGCTGGCACTTTTGGTGTGGGAGCAATTGTCCGATGTTCGTGATTTTTCTTTTATTTTTTTTAGTGGGCGCCCAGGTTCAGCTGGTGGTAAACGTCGAAGCCCTGTTGGTCAGGGAACGCGCAGAACCCCGATATCTGTGGTGCTGTAGATGCACTGCCAAAGTCCGGTGAGTAGCAGCAAGAGCTTGACTGGCTGGCACTTTCGGTGTGGGAGGAATCGTCCGACGTTCGTGATTTTTCAGGGTTTTATTTCAGTGGGCGCCCAGGTGCAGCTGGTGGTAAACGTCGAAGCCCTGTTGGTCAGGGAAAGCCCGGAGCTCCGATGTTTGTAGTGCTGTACATGAGCTGCCAGTGGCCGGTGAGGAACTGCAAGAGCTTGACTGGCTGGCACTTTGGGTGTGGGATCAATTGTCCGACGTTTTCGATTTTTCAGGGTTTTTTTTCAGTGGCCAACTAGGTGCAGCTGGTGGTAAATGTCGAAGGCCTGTTGGTCAGGGAAAGCCCAGAGCCGCGATGTCTGTGGTGCTGTAGATGCGCTGCCAATGGCCGGTGAGGAGCAGCAAGAGCTTGACTGGCTGGCACTTTCAGTGTGGGAGCAATAGTCCGACGTTTGTGATTTTTTCGCGGTTTTTTTCAGTGGGCACCCAGGTGCAGCTGGTGGTAAACGTCGAAGCCCTGTTGTTCAGGGAAAGCGCAGAACCCCGATGTCTGTGGTGCTGTAGATGCACTGCCAAAGTCCGGTGTGTAGCAGCAAGAGCTTGAGTTGCTGGCACTTTCGGTGTGGGAGGAATCGTCCGACGTTCGTGATTTTTCGGGGTTTTATTTCAGTTGGCGCCCAGTTGCAGCTGGTGGTAAACGTCGAAGCCCTGTTGGTCAGGGAAAGCCCGGAGCCCCGATGTCTGTGGTGCTGTAGATGCGCTGGGAATGGCCGGTGAGAAGCAGCAAGAACTTGTGTTGCTGGCACTTTCGGTGTGTGAGCAATCGACCGATGTTCGTGATTTTTTGGGGGTTCTTTTCAGTGGGCGCCCAGGTGCAGCTGGTGGTAAACGTCGAAGCCCTGTTCGTCAAGGAAAGTCCAGAGCCCCGATGTCAGTGGTGCTCTAGATGCGCTGGCAATGGCTGCTGAGGAGTAGCTACAGCTTAACAGGCTGGCACTTTCGGTGTTGGAGCAATCGTCCGACGTTCGTGATTTTTCGGGGTTTTTTTTCAGTGGGCGCCCAGGTTCAGCTGGTGGTAAACGTCGAAGCCCTGTTGGTCAGGGAAAGCCCGGAGCCCCGATGTCTGTGGTGCTGTAGATGCGCTGCCAATGGGCGGTGAGTAGCAGCAAGAGGCTGACATGCTGGCACTTTCGGTGTGGGAGGAATCGTCCGACGTTCGTGAGTTTTCGGGGTTTTTTTCAGTGGGCGCCCAGGTGCAGCTGGTGGTAAACGTCGAAGCCCTGTTGGTCAGGGAAAGCCCGGAGCCCCGATGTCTGTGGTGCTGTAGATGCGCTGGGAATGGGCGGTGAGGAGCAGCAAGAGCTTGACTGGCTGGCACTTTCGTTGTGGGATCAATCGTCTGATCTTCGTGATTTTTCGTTTATTTTTTTCAGTGGGCGCCCAGGTTCAGCTGGTGGTAAACGTCGAAGCCCTGTTGGTCAGGGAAAGCCCGGAGCCCCGATGTCTGTGGTGCTGTAGATGTGCTGGGAACGGCCGGTGAGGAGCAGCAAGAGCTTGTGTTGCTGGCACTTTCGGTGTGGGAGCAATCATCCGATGTTCGTGATTTTTCGGGGGTTCTTTTCAGTGGGAGCCCAGGTGCAGCTGGTGGTAAATGTCGAAGCCTGGTTCGTCATGGAAAGCCCGGAGCTCCGATGTCTGTGGTGCTGTAGATGCGCTGCCAATGGGCGGTGAGGAGCAGCAAGAGCTTGACTGGCTGGCACTTTCGGTGTGGGAGCAATCGTCCGACGTTTGTGATTTTTCGGTGTTCTTTTCAGTGGGAGCCCAGGTGCAGCGGGTGGTAAACGTCGAAGCCCTGTTGGTCAGGGAAAGCCCGGAGCCCCGATGTCTGTGGTGCTGTAGATGCGTTGCCAATGGCCGGTGAATAGCAGCAAGAGCTTGACTGGCTGGCACTTTCAATGTGGGAACAATCGTCCGACGTTCGTGATTTTTCGGGTTTTTTTTCCAGTGCGCGCCCAGGTTCAGCTGGTGGTAAACGTCGAAGCCCTGTTCGTCAGGGAAAGCCCGGAGCCCCGATGTCTGTGGTGCTGTAGATGCGCTGGGAATGGGAGGTGAGTAGCAGCAAGAGCTTGAGTTGCTGGCACTTTCGGTGTGGGAGCAATCGTGCGATGTTCGTGATTTTTCGTTTATTTTTTTCAGTGGGCGCCCAGGTGCAGCTGGTGGTAAACGTTGAAGCCCTGTTGGTCAGGGAAAGCCCGGAGCCCCGATGTCTGTGGTGCTGTAGATGCGCCTCCAATGGCGGGTGAGGAGCAGCAAGAGCTTGACAGGCTGGCATTTAAGGTGTGACAGGAATCGTCCGACATTTGTGATTTTTGGGGTTTTTTTTTCAGGGGGCACCCAGGTGCAGCTGGTGGTAAATGTCGAAGCCCTGTTGGTCAGGGAAAGCCCGGAGCCACGATGTCTGTGGTGCTGTAGATGCGCTGCCCATGGCCCGTGAGTAGCAGCAAGAGCTTGACTGACTGGGACTTTTGGTGTGGGAGCAATCGTCCGACGTTCGTGATTTTTCGTGGTTTTAATTTCAGTGGGCGCCCAGGTGCAGCTAGTGGTAAATGTCGAAGCCCTGTTGGTCTGGGAAAGCCCGGAGCCCCGATGTCTGTGGTGCTTTAGATGCGCTGCCAATGGCCGGTGAGGAGCAGCAAGAGCTTGACAGGCTGGCATTTAAGGTGTGGCAGAAATCGTCCGATATTTGTGATTTTTGGGGTTTTTTTTTTCAGGGGGCACCCAGGTGCAGCTGGTGGTAAATGTCGAAGCCCGGTTGGTCAGGGAAAGCCCGGAGCCCCGATGTCTGTGGTGCTGTAGATGCGCTGGGAATGGCCGGTGAGGAGCAGCAAGAGCTTGACTGGCTGGCACTTTCGGTGTGGGAGCAATCGTGCGATGTTCGTGATTTTTCGTTTACTTTTTTCAGTGGGCGCCCAGGTGCAGCTGGTGGTAAACGTTGAAGCCCTGTTGTTCAGGGAAAGCGCAGGACCCCGATGTCTGTGGTGCTGTAGATGCACTGCCAAAGTCCGGTGAGTAGCAGTAAGAGCTTGAGTTGCTGGCACTTTCGGTGTGGGAGCAATCGTCCGACGTTTGTGATTTTTCGGGGTTTTTTTCAGCGGGCGCCCAGGTGCAGCTGGTGGTAAACGTAGAAGCCCTGTTGTTCAGGGAAAGCGCAGGACCCCGATGTCTGTGGTGCTGTAGATGCACTGCCAAAGTCCGGTGAGTAGCAGCAAGAGCTTGAGTTGCTGGCATTTTCGGTGTGGGAGCAATCGTCCGACGTTTGTGATTTTTCGTTTATTTTTTTCAGTGGGCGCCCAGGTTCAGCTGGTGGTAAATGTCGAAGCCCTGTTGGTCAGGGAAAGCGCAGAACCCCGACGTCTGTGGTGCTGTAGATGCACTGCCAAAGTCCGGTGAGTAGCAGCACGAGCTTGAGTTGCTGGCACTTTCGGTGTGGGAGCAATCGTCCGACGTTCGTGATTTTTTGGGGTTTTATTTCAGTGGGCGCCCAGGTTCAGCTGGTGGTAAACGTCGAAGCCTTGTTGGTCAGGGAAAGCCCGGAGCCCCGATGTCTGTGGTACTGTAGATGCGCTGCCAATGACCGGTGAGGAGCAGCAAGAGCTTGACTGGCTGGCACTTTCGGTGTGGGAGCAATCGTCCGATGTTCTTGATTCTTCGTTTATTTTTTTCAGGGGGCACCCAGGTGCAGCTGGTGGTAAACGTCGAAGCCTGGTTCGTCAGGGAAAGCCCGGAGCCCCGATGTCTGTGGTGCTGTAGATGCGCTGCCAATGGCCGGTTAGGAGCAGTAAGAGCTTGACTGACTGGCACTTTTGGTGTTGGAGCAATCGTCCGACATTCGTGATTTTTCGGGGTTCTTTTCAGTGGGAGCCCAGGTGCAGCTGGTGGTAAATGTCGAAGCCCTGTTTGTCTGGGAAAGCCCAGAGCCCCGATGTCTGTGGTGCTGTAGATGCGCTGGGAATGGGAGTTGAGGAGCAGCAAGAGCTTGAGTTGCTGGCACTTTCGGTGTGGGAGCAATCGTCCGATGTTCGTGATTTTTTGGGGGTTCTTTTCAGTGGGCTCCCAGGAGCAGCCGGTGGTAAACGTCAAAGCCGTGTTCGTCAGGGAAAGTCCAGAGCCCTGATGTCTGTGGTGCTGTAGATGCGCTGCCAATGGCCGGTGAGGAGCAGCAAGAGCTTGAGTTGCTGGCACTTTTGGTGTGGGAGCATTCGTCCGACGTTTTTGATTTTTCAGGGTTTTTTTTCAGTGGGTAACCAGGTGCAGCTGGTGGTAAATGTCGAAGCCCTGTTGGTCAGGGAAAGCCCGGAGCCGCGATGTCTGTGGTGCTGTAGATGCGCTGGGAATGGCCGGTGAGGAGCAGCAAGAGCTTGACTGGCTGGCACTTTCGGTGTGGGAGCAATCGTCCGACGTTCGTGATTTTTTAGGGTCTTACTTTCAGTGGGCGCCCAGGTTCAGCTGGTGGTAAACGTCGAAGCCCTGTTGGTCACGGAAAGCCCGCAGCCCCGATATCTGTGATGCTGTAGATGAGCTGCCAAAGTCCGGTGAGGAGCAGCAAGAGCTTGACTGTCTGGCACTTTCGGTGTGGGAGCAATCGTCCGACGTTCGTGATTTTTCGGGGTTTTTTTTCCGTGGGCGCCCAGGTTCAGCTGGTGGTAAACGTCGAAGCCCTGTTGTTCAGGGAAAGCGCAGAACCCCAATGTCTGTGGTGCTGTAGATGCACTGCCAAAGTCTGGTGAGGAGCAGCAAGAGCTTGACTGTCTGGCACTTTCGGTGTGGGAGCAATCGTCCGACGTTCGTGATTTTTCGGGGTTTTTTTTCAGTGGGCGCCCAGGTTCAGCTGGTGGTAAACATCGAAGCCCTGTTGTTCAGGGAAAGCGCAGAACCCCAATGTCTGTGGTGCTGTAGATGCACTGCCAAAGTCTGGTGAGGAGCAGCAAGAGCTTGACTGGCTGGCACTTTCGGTGTGGGAGCAATCGTCCGACGTTTGTGATTTTTCATTTATTTTTTTCAGTGGGCGCCCAGGTGCAGCGGGTGGTAAACGTCGAAGCCGTGTTCGTCAGGGAAAGCCCAGAGCCCTGATGTCTGTGGTGCTGTAGATGCGCTGGGAATGGGCGGTGAGGCGCAGCAAGAGCTTGACAGGCTGGCATTTAAGGTGTGGCAGGAATCGTCCGACATTTGTGATTTTTCGGGGTTTTTTTTCAGTGGGCGCCCAGGTGCAGCTGGTGGTAAATGTCGAAGCCCTGTTCGTCAGGGAAAGCCCAGAGCCCCGATGTCTGTGGTGCTGTAGATGCGCTGGGAATGGCCGGTGAGGAGCAGCAAGAGCTTGACTGGCTGGCACTTTCGGTGTGGGAGCAATCGTCCGACGTTTTTGATTTTTCAGGGTTTTTTTTCAGTGCGTAACCAGGTGCAGCTGGTGGTAAACGTCGAAGCCCTGTTGGTCAGGGAAATCCCGGAGCCCCGATGTCTGTGGTGCTGTAGATGCGCTGGGAATGGCCGGTGAGGAGCAGCAAGAGCTTGACTGGCTGGCACTTTCAGTGTGGGAGCAATAGTCCGACGTTTGTGATTTTTGGGGGTTTTATTTCAGTGGGCGCCCAGGTTCAGCTGGTGGTAAACGTCGAAGCCCAGTTGGTCAGGGAAAGCCCGGAGCCCCGATGTCTGTGGTGCTGTAGATGCGCTGGGAATGGGAGGTGAGTAGCAGCAAGAGCTTGAGTTGCTGGCACTTTCACTGTGGGAGCAATCGTCCGACGTTCGTGATTTTTCAGGGTTTTATTTCAGTGGGCGCCCAGGTGCAGCTGGTGGTAAACGTCGAAGCCCTGTTGGTCAGGGAAAGCTCGGAGCCCCGATGTCTGTGGTGCTGTAGATGCCCTTCCAATGGGCGGTGAGGAGCAGCAAGAGCTTGAGTTGCTGGCACTTTCAGTGTGGGAATAATCGTCCGATGTTCGTGATTTTTAGTTTATTTTTTTCAGTGGGCGCCCAGGTTCAGCTGGTGGTAAATGTCGAAGCCCTGTTGGTCAGGGAAAGCGCAGAAACCCAATGTCTGTGGTGCTGTAGATGCACTGCCAAAGTCTGGTGAGTAGCAGCAAGAGCTTGAGTTGCTGGCACTTTCGTTGTGGGAGCAATCGTCTGACGTTCGTGATTTTTCGGAGTTTTATTTCAGTGGGCGCCCAGGTGCAGCTGGTGGTAAACGTTGAAGCCCTGTTGGTCAGGGAAAGCTCGGAGCCCTGATGTCTGTGGTGCTGTAGATGCACTGCCAAAGTCCGGTGAGTAGCAGCAAGAGCTTGAGTTGCTGGCACTTTCGTTGTGGGAGCAATCGTCTGACGTTCGTGATTTTTCGGAGATTTATTTCAGTGGGCGCCCAGGTGCAGCTGGTGGTAAACGTCGAAGCCCTGTTGGTCAGGGAAAGCTCGGAGCCCCGATGTCTGTGGTGCTGTAGATGCCCTGCCAAAGTCCGGTGAGTAGCAGCAAGAGCTTGAGTTGCTGGCAGTTTCGGTGTGGGAGCAATCGTCCGATATTCATGATTTTTCGTTTATTTTTTTCAGTGGGCGCCCAGGTGCAGCTGGTGGTAAACGTCGAAGCCCTGTTCGTCAGGGAAAGCCCGGAGCCCCGATGTCTGTGGTGCTGTAGATGCACTGCCAAAGTCCGGTGAGTAGCAGCAAGAGCTTGAGTTGCTGGCACTTTCGTTGTGGGAGCAATCGTCCGACGTTCGTGATTTTTCGGGGTTCTTTTCAGTGGGAGCCCAGGTGCAGCTCGTGGTAAACGTCGAAGGCCTGTTGGTCAGGGAAAGCCCGGAGCTCCGATGTCTGTGGTGCTGTAGATGAGCTGCCAGTGGCCGGTGAGGAACTGCAAGAGCTTGACTGGCTGGCACTTTCGGTGTGGGATCAATTGTCCGACGTTTTTGATTTTTCAGGGTTTTTTTTCAGTGGCCAACTAGGTGCAGCTGGTGGTTAATGTCGAAGCCCTGTTGGTCAGGGAAAGCCCAGAGCCGCGATGTCTGTGGTGCTGTAGATGCGCTGCCAATGGCCGGTGAGGAGCAGCAAGAGCTTGAGTTGCTGGCACTTTCAGTGTGGGAGCAATCGTCTGACGTTTTTGATTTTTCAGGGTTTTTTTTCAGTGGGTAACCAGGTGCAGCTGGTGGTAAATGTCGAAGCCCTGTTGGTGAGGGAAAGCCCGGAGCCGCGATGTCTGTGGTGCTGTAGATGCGCTGGGAATGGCCGGTGAGGAGCAGCAAGAGCTTGACTGGCTGGGACTTTCGGTGTGGGAGCAATCGTCCGACGTTTGTGATTTTTCGGGGTTTTTTTTCAGTGGGCGCCCAGGTTCAGCTGGTAGTAAACGTCGAAGCCCTGTTGGTCAGGGAAACCCCAGAGCCCCGATGTCTGTGGTGCTGTAGATGCGCTGGGAATGGGCGGTGAGGAGCAGCAAGAGCTTGTGTTGCTGGCACTTTCGGTGTGGGAGCAATCGTCCGATGTTCGTGATTTTTCTTTTATTTTTTTCAGTGGGCGCCCAGGTTCAGCTGGTGGTAAACGTCGAAGCCCTGTTGGTCAGGGAAAGCCCGGAGCCCCGATGTCTGTGGTGCTGTAGATGCACTGCCAAAGTCTGGTGAGTAGCAGCAAGAGCTTGAGTTGCTGGCACTTTCGTTGTGGGAGCAATCGTCTGACGTTCGTGATTTTTCGGAGTTTTATTTCAGTGTGCGCCCAGGTGCAGCTGGTGGTAAACGTTGAAGCCCAGTTGGTTAGGGAAAGCCCGGAGCCCCGATGTCTGTGGTGCTGTAGATGTGCTGCCAATGGCCGGTGAGGAGCAGCAAGAGCTTGAGTTGCTGGCACTTTCGTTGTGGGAGCAATCGTCCGACGTTCGTGATTTTTCGGGTTTTTTTTCCAGTGGGCGCCCAGGTTCAGCTGGTGGTAAACGTCGAAGCCCTGTTGGTCAGGGAAAGCCCGGAGCCCCGATGTCTGTGGTGCTGTAGATGTGCTGCCAATCGCCGCTGAGGAGCAGCAAGAGCTTGACTGGCTGGCACTTTGGGTGTGGGAGCAATCGTCGGACGTTCGTGATTTTTCGGGGTTTTATTTCAGTGGGCGCCCAGGTTCAGCTGGTGGTAAACGTCGAAGCCCAGTTGGTCAGGGAAAGCCCGGAGCCCCGATGTCTGTGGTGCTGTAGATGCGCTGGGAATGGCCGGTGTTCAGCAGCTAGAGCTTGACTGGCTGGCACTTTTGGTGTGGGAGCAATCGTCCGACGTTCGTGATTTTTCGGGGTTCTTTTCAGTGGGAGCCCAGGTGCAGCTGGTGGTAAACGTCGAAGGCCTGTTGGTCAGGGAAAGCCCAGAGCCCCGATGTCTGTGGTGCTGTAGATGCGCTGGGAATGGCCGGTGAGGAGCAGCAAGAGCTTGAGTTTCTGGCCCTTTCGGTGTGGGAGGAATCGTCCGACGTTCGTGATTTTTCGGGGTTTTATTTCACTGGGCTCCCAGGTTCAGCTGGTGGTAAACGTCGAAGCCCTGTTGGTCAGGGAAAGCCCGGAGCCCCGATGTCTGTGGTGCTGTAGATGCGCTGCCAATGGCCGGTGAGGAGCAGCAAGAGGTTGACTGGCTGGCACTTTTGGTGTGGGAGCAATCGTCCGACGTTCGTGATTTTTCGGGGTTCTTTTCAGTGGGAGCCGAGGTGCAGCTGGTGGTAAATGTCGAAGCCCTGATGGTCAGGGAAAGCCCGGAGCCCCGATGTCTGTGGTGCTGTAGATGCGCTGGGAATGGCCGGTGTTCAGCAGCTAGAGCTTGACTGGCTGGCACTTTCGGTGTGGGAGCAATCGTCCGACGTTCGTGATTTTTCAGGGTTTTACTTTCAGTGGGCGCACAGGTGCAGCTGGTGGTAAACGTCGAAGCCCTGTTGGTCAGGGAAAGCCCACAGCCCCGATGTCTGTGGTGCTGTAGATGCGCTGGGAATGGGCGGTGAGGAGCAGCAAGAGCTTGAGTTGCTGGCACTTTCAGTGTAGGAGCAATCGTCGGACGTTCGTGATTTTTGGGGATTTTTATTCACTGGGCGCCCAGGTTCAGCTGGTGGTAAACGTCGAAGCCCTGTTCGTCAGGGAAAGCCCGGAGCCCCGATGTCTGTGGTGCTGTAGATGCGCTGCCAATGGCCGGTGAGGAGCAGCAAGAGCTTGACTGTCTGGCACTTTCGTTGTGGGAGCAATCGTCCGACGTTTGTGATTTTTCGGGGTTTTATTTCAGTGGGCGCCCAGGTGCAGCTGGTGGTAAACGTTGAAGCCCTGTTGGTCAGGGAAAGCTCGGAGCCCCGATGTCTGTGGTGCTGTAGATGCCCTGCCAATGGGCGGTGAGTAGCAGCAAGAGCTTGAGTTGCTGGCACTTTCGGTGTGGGAGCAATCGTCCGATGTTCATGATTTTTCGTTTATTTTTTTCAGTGGGCGCCCAGGTGCAGCTGGTGGTAAACGTCGAAGCCCTGTTCGTCAGGGAAAGCCCGGAGCCCCGATGTCTGTGGTGCTGTAGATGCGCTGGGAATGGGCGGTGTGGAGCAGCAAGAGCTTGTGTTGCTGGCACTTTCGGTGTGGGAGCAATCGTCCGATGTTCGTGATTTTTCGGGGTTCTTTTCAGTGGGAGCCCAGGTGCAGCGAGTGGTAAACGTCGAAGCCCTGTTGGTCAGGGAAAGCCCGGAGCTCCGATGTCTGTGGTGCTGTAGATGCGCTGCCAATGGCCGGTGAGGAGCAGCAAGACCTTGACAGGCTGGCACTTTCGTTGTGGGAGCAATCGTCCGACGTTCGTGATTTTTCGGGGTTTTATTTCAGTGGGCTCCCAGGTGCAGCTGGTGGTAAATGTCGAAGCCCTGTTGGTCAGGGAAAGCCCGGAGCCGCGATGTCTGTGGTGCTGTAGATGCGCTGCCAATGGCCGGTGAGGAGCAGCAAGAGCTTGACTGGCTGGCACTTTCGGTGTGGGAGCAATCGTCCGACGTTTGTGATTTTTCGTTTATTTTTTTCAGTGGGCGCCCAGGTGCAGCGGGTGGTAAACGTCGAAGCCCAGTTGGTCAGGGAAAGCCCGGAGCCGCGATGTCTGTGGTGCTGTAGATGCGCTGGGAATGGGCGGTGAGGAGCAGCAAGAGCTTGAGTTGCTGGCACTTTCGGTGTGGGAGCAATCGTCCGACGTTCGTGATTTTTGGGGGTTTTATTTCAGTGGGCGCCCAGGTTCAGCTGGTTGTAAACGTCGAAGCCCAGTTGGTCAGGGAAAGCCCGGAGCCCCGATGTCTGTGGTGCTGTAGATGCACTGGGAATGGCCGGTGAGTAGCAGCAAGAGCTTGAGTTGCTGGCACTTTCAGTGTGGGAGCAATCGTCCGACGTTCGTGATTTTTCGGGGTTTTATTTCAGTGGGCGCCCAGGTGCAGCTGGTGGTAAATGTCGAAGGCCTGTTGGTCAGGGAAATCCCGGAGCCCCGATGTCTGTGGTGCTGTAGATGCGCTGCCAGTGGCCGGTGAGGAGCAGCAAGAGCTTGAGTTGCTGGCACTTTCGGTGTGGGAGCAATCGTCCAACGTTTTCGATTTTTCGGGGTTTTTTTTCAGTGGGTAACCAGGTGCAGCTGGTGGTAAATGTCGAAGGCCTGTTGGTCAGGGAAAGCCCGGAGCCACGATGTCTGTGGTGCTGTAGATGCGCTGGGAATGGCCGGTGAGGAGCAGCAAGAGCTTGTGTTGCTGGCACTTTCGGTGTGGGAACAATCGTCCGACGTTCGTGATTTTTCGGGGTTTTTTTTCAGTGGGCGCCCAGGTGCAGCTGGTGGTAAACGTCGAAGCCCTGTTGGTCAGGGAAAGCCCAGAGCCCCGATGTCTGTGGTGCTGTAGATGCGCTGCCAAAGTCCGGTGAGTAGGAGCAAGAGCTTGAGTTGCTGGCACTTTCGTTGTGGGAGCAATCGTCCGACGTTCGTGATTTTTCGGGGTTTTTTTTCCGTGGGCGCCCAGGTGCAGCTGGTGGTAAATGTCGAAGCCCTGTTGGTCAGGGAAAGCCCGGAGCCCCGATGTCTGTGGTGCTGTAGATGCACTGCCAAAGTCCGGTGAGGAGCAGCAAGAGCTTGACTGGCTGGCACTTTCGGTGTGGGAGCAATCGTCCGACGTTCGTGATTTTTGGGGGTTTTATTTCAGTGGGAGCCCAGGTTCAGCTGGTGGTAAATGTCGAAGCCCTGTTGGTCAGGGAAAGCCCGGAGCGCCGATGTCTGTGGTGCTGTAGATGCGCTGGGAATGGCCGGTGAGGAGCAGCAAGAGCTTGACTGGCTGGCACTTTTGGTGTGGGAGCAATCGTCCGATGTTCGTGATTTTTCTTTTATTTTTTTCAGTGGGCGCCCAGGTGCAGCTGGTGGTAAACGTCGAAGCCCTGTTGGTCAGGGAAAGCGCAGAACCCCGATGTCTGTGGTGCTGTAGATGCGCTGGGAATGGCCGGTGAGGAGCAGCAAGAGCTTGAGTTGCTGGCACTTTCGGTGTGGGAGCAATCGTCCGACGTTTTTGCTTTTTCAGGGTTTTTTTTCAGTGGGTAACCAGGTTCAGCTGGTGGTAAATGTCGAAGCCCTGTTGGTCAGGGAAAGCCCACAGCCCCGATGTCTGTGGTGTTGTAGATGCGCTGGGAATGGCCGGTGAGGAGCAGCAAGAGCTTGACTGGCTGGCACTTTCGGTGTGGTAGCAATCGTCCGATGTTCGTGATTTTTCTTTTATTTTTTTCAGCGGGCGCCCAGGTTCAGCTGGTGGTAAACGTCGAAGCCCTGTTGGTCAGGGAAAGCGCAGAACCCCGATATCTGTGGTGCTGTAGATGCGCTGGGAATGGCCGGTGAGGAGCAGCAAGAGCTTGACTGGCTGGCACTTTCGGTGTGGGAGCAATCGTCCGACGTTCGTGATTTTTCAGGGTTTTTTTTCAGTGGGTAACCAGGTGCAGCTGGTGGTAAACGTCGAAGCCCTGTTGGTCAGGGAAAGCCCAGAGCCCCGATGTCTGTGGTGCTGTAGATGCGCTGGGAATGGGCGGTGAGGAGCAGCAAGAGCTTGAGTTGCTGGCACTTTCGGTGTGGGAGCAATCGTCCGACGTTCGTGATTTTTCGGGGTTTTACTTTCAGTGGGCGCCCAGGTTCAGCTGGTGGTAAACGTCGAAGCCCTGTTGGTCAGGGAAAGCCCGGAGCCCCGATGTCTGTGGTGCTGTAGATGAGCTGCCAATGGCCGGTGAGGAGCAGCAAGAGCTTGACTGTCTGGCACTTTCGGTGTGGGAGCAATCGTCCGATGTTCGTGATTTTTCTTTTATTTTTTTCAGCGGGCGCCCAGGTTCAGCTGGTGGTAAACGTCGAAGCCCTGTTGGTCAGGGAAAGCGCAGAACCCCGATATCTGTGGTGCTGTAGATGCGCTGGGAATGGCCGGTGAGGAGCAGCAAGAGCTTGACTGGCTGGCACTTTCAATGTGGGAACAATCGTCCGACGTTCGTGATTTTTCGGGTTTTTTTTCCAGTGGGCGCCCAGGTTCAGCTGGTGGTAAACGTCGAAGCCCTGTTGGTCAGGGAAAGCCCGGAGCCCCGATGTCTGTGGTGCTGTAGATGCGCTGGGAATGGCCGGTGAGGAGCAGAAAGAGCTTGTGTTGCTGGCAGTTTCGGTGTGGGAGCAATCGTCCGACGTTCGTGATTTTTCGGGGTTCTTTTCAGTGGGAGCCCAGGTGCAGCGAGTGGTAAACGTCGAAGCCCTGTTGGTCAGGGAAAGCCCGGAGCTCCGATGTCTGTGGTGCTGTAGATGCACTGCCAAAGTCCGGTGAGGAGCAGCAAGAGCTTGACTGGCTGGCACTTTCGGTGTGGGAGCAATTGTCCGACGTTCGTGATTTTTCGGGGTTTTTTTCAGTGGGCACCCAGGTGCAGCTGGTGGTAAACGTCGAAGCCCTGTTGGTCAGGGAACGCCCGGAGCCCCGATGTCTGTGGTGCTGTAGATGCGCTGCCAATGGCCGGTGAGGAGCAGCAAGAGGTTGACTGTCTGGCACTTTCGGTGTGGGAGCAATTGTCCGACGTTCGTGATTTTTCGGGGTTTTTTTCAGTGGGCACCCAGGTGCAGCTGGTGGTAAACGTCGAAGCCCTGTTGGTCAGGGAAAGCGCAGAACCCCGATATCTGTGGTGCTGTAGATGCGCTGGGAATGGCTGGTGAGGAGCAGCTAGAGCTTGACAGGCTGGCACTTTCGGTGTTGGAGCAATCGTCCGACGTTCGTCATTTTTCAGGGTTTTTTTTCAGTGGGCGCCCAGGTTCAGCTGGTGGTAAACGTCGAAGGCCTGTTGGTCAGGGAAAGCCCGGAGCCCCGATGTCTGTGGTGCTGTAGATGTGCTGCCAATGGCCGGTGAGGAGCAGCAAGAGCTTGAGTTGCTGGCACTTTCGGTGTGGGAGCAATCGTCCGACGTTCGTGATTTTTCGGGGTTTTTTTTCAGTGGGCGCCCAGGTGCAGCTGGTGGTAAACGTTGAAGCCCTGTTGGTCAGGGAAAGCTCGGAGCCCCGATGTCTGTGGTGCTGTAGATGCCCTGCCAATGGGCGGTGAGTAGCAGCAAGAGCTTGACTGTCTGGCACTTTCGGTGTGGGAGCAATCGTCCGATGTTCGTGATTTTTCGTTTATTTTTTTCAGTGGGCGCCCAGGTTCATCTGGTGGTAAACGTCGAAGCCCTGTTGGTCAGGGAAAGCGCAGAGCCCCGATGTCTGTGGTGCTGTAGATGCGCTGCGAATGGCCGGTGAGGAGCAGCAAGAGCTTGACTGGCTGGCACTTTCAATGTGGGAACAATCGTCCGACGTTCGTGATTTTTGGGGGTTTTATTTCAGTGGGCGCCCAGGTTCAGCTGGTGGTAAACGTCGAAGCCCTGTTGGTCAGGGAAAGCCCGGAGCCCCGATGTCTGTGGTGCTGTAGATGCGCTGGGAATGGCCGGTGAGGAGCAGCAAGAGCTTGAGTTGCTGGCACTTTCGGTGTGGGAGCAATCGTCCGATGTTCATGATTTTTCGTTTATTTTTTTCAGTGGGCGCCCAGGTGCAGCTGATGGTAAATGTCGAAGCCCTCTTGGTCAGGGAAAGCGTAGAACCCCGATGTCTGTGGTGCTGTAGATGCACTCCCAAAGTCCGGTGAGTAGCAGCAAGAGCTTGAGTTGCTGGCACTTTCGGTGTGGGAGCAATCGTCCGACGTTCGTGATTTTTCGGGGTTTTATTTCAGTGGGCGCCCAGCTGCAGCTGGTGGTAAATGTCGAAGCCCTGTTGGTCAGGGAAAGCCCGGAGCCCCGATGTCTGTGGTGCTGTAGATGCACTGCCAAAGTCCGGTGAGTAGCAGCAAGAGCTTGAGTTGCTGGCACTTTGGGTGTGGGAGGAATCGTCGGACGTTCGTGATTTTTCGGGGTTTTATTTCAGTGGGCGCCCAGGTGCAGCGGGTGGTAAACGTTGAAGCCCTGTTGGTCAGGGAAAGCGCAGAACCCCGATGTCTGTGGTGCTGTAGATGCGCTGCCAAAGTCCGGTGAGTAGCAGCAAGAGCTTGAGTTGCTGGCACTTTGGGTGTGGGAGGAATCGTCGGACGTTCGTGATTTTTCGGGGTTTTATTTCAGTGGGCGCCCAGGTGCAGCGGGTGGTAAACGTCGAAGCCCTGTTGGTCAGGGAAAGCCCGGAGCCCCGATATCTGTGATGCTGTAGATGCGCTGCCAAAGTCCGGTGAGTAGCAGCAAGACCTTGAGTTGCTGGCACTTTCGGTGTGGGAGGAATCGTCCGACGTTCGTGATTTTTCGGGGTTTTTTTTCCGTGGGCGCCCAGGTGCAGCGGGTGGTAAACGTCGAAGCCCTGTTGGTCAGGGAAAGCCCGCAGCCACGATGTCTGTGGTGCTGTAGATGCGCTGGGAATGGCCGGTGAGGAGCAGCAAGAGCTTGACTGGCTGGCACTTTTGGTGTGGGAGCAATAGTCCGATGTTTGTGATTATTCGGGGTTTTTTTTCAGTGGGAGCCCAGGTGCAGCTGGTGGTAAACGTCGAAGCCCTGTTGGTCAGGGAAAGCCCGGAGCCCCGATGTCTGTGGTGCTGTAGATGCACTGCCAAAGTCCGGTGAGGAGCAGCAAGAGCTTGACTGGCTGGCACTTTGGGTGTGGGAGCAATCGTCCGACGTTCGTGATTTTTGGGGGTTTTATTTCAGTGGGTGACCAGGTGCAGCTGGTGGTAAATGTCGAAGCCCTGTTGGTCAGGGAAAGCCCGGAGCCCCGATGTCTGTGGTGCTGTAGTTGCGCTGCCAATGGCCGGTGAGGAGCAGCAAGAGCTTGAGTTGCTGGCACTTTCTGTGTGGGAGCAATCGTCCGACGTTTGTGATTTTTCGGGGTTTTTTTTCAGTGTGTAACCAGGTGCAGCTGGTGGTAAATGTCGAAGCTCTGTTGGTCAGGGAAAGCCCGGAGCCGCGATGTCTGTGGTGCTGTAGATGCGCTGGGAATGGCCGGTGAGGAGCAGCAAGAGCTTGATTTGCTGGCACTTTCGGTGTGGGAGCAATCGTGCGATGTTCGTGATTTTTCGTTTATTTTTTTCAGTGGGCGCCCAGGTGCAGCTGGTGGTAAACGTTGAAGCCCTGTTGTTCAGGGAAAGCCCGGAGCCCCGATGTCTGTGGTGCTGTAGATGCACTGCCAAAGTCCGGTGAGTACCAGCAAGAGCTTGAGTTGCTGGCACTTTCGGTGTGGGAGGAATCGTCCGACGTTCGTGATTTTTCGGGGTTTTATTTCAGTGGGCGCCCAGGTGCAGCTGATGGTAAATGTCGAAGCCCTGTTGTTCAGGGAAAGCGCAGAACCCCGATGTCTGTGGTGCTGTAGATGCACTGCCAAAGTCCGGTGAGTACCAGCAAGAGCTTGAGTTGCTGGCACTTTCGGTGTGGGAGGAATCGTCCGACGTTCGTGATTTTTCGGGGTTTTACTTTCAGTTGGCGCCCAGGTGCAGCTGATGGTAAATGTCGAAGCCCTGTTCATCAGGGAAAGCCCGGAGCCCCGATGTCTGTGGTGCTGTAGATGGGCTGGCAATGGCCGGTAAGGAGCAGCAAGAGCTTGACTGGCTGGCACTTTCGGTGTGCGAGCAATCGTCCGACGTTCGTGATTCTTCGGGGTTTTACTTTCAGTGGGCGCCCAGGTGCAGCTGGTGGTAAATGTCGAAGCCCTGTTGGTCAGGGAAAGCCCGGAGCCCCGATGTCTGTGGTGCTGTAGATGCGCTGCCAATGGGCGGTGAGGAGCAGCAAGAGCTTGACTGGCTGGCACTTTCGGTGTGGGAGCAATCGTCCGACGTTTGTGATTTTTCGTTTATTTTTTTCAGTGGGCGCCCAGGTGCAGCTGGTGGTAAACGTCGAAGCCCAGTTGGTCAGGGAAAGCCCGGAGCCCCGATGTCTGTGGTGCTGTAGATGCGCTGGGAATGGCCGGTGAGGAGCAGCAGGAGCTTGAGTTGCTGGCACTTTCGGTGTGGGAGCAATCGTCCGACGTTTGTGATTCTTTGGGGTTTTACTTTCAGTGGGCGCCCAGGTTCAGCTGGTGGTAAACGTCGAAGCCCTGTTGGTCAGGGAAAGCCCGGAGCCCCGATGTCTGTGGTGCTGTAGATGCGCTGGGAATGGCCGGTGAGGAGCAGCAAGAGCTTGACTGGCTGGCACTTTCAGTGTGGGATCAATCGTCCGACGTTTTTGATTTTTCAGGGTTTTTTTTCAGTGGCCAACTAGGTGCAGCTGGTGGTAAACGTCGAAGCCCTGTTGGTCAGGGAAAGCCCGGAGCCCCGATGTCTGTGGTGCTGTAGATGCGCTGGGAATGGCCGGTGAGGAGCAGCAAGAGCTTGACTGGCTGGCACTTTCAGTGTGGGATCAGTAGTCCGACGTTTGTGATTTTTCGGGGTTTTTTTCAGTGGGCGCCCAGGTGCAGCTGGTGGTAAACGTCGAAGCCCTGTTGGTCAGGGAAAGCCCGGAGCCCCGATGTCTGTGGTGCTGTAGATGCGCTGGGAATGGGCGGTGAGGAGCAGCAAGAGCTTGACTGGCTGGCACTTTGGGTGTGGGAGCAATCGTCCGATGTTCGTGATTTTTCGGGGTTTTATTTCAGTGGGCGCCCAGGTTCAGCTGGTGGTAAACTTCTAAGCCCTGTTGGTCAGGGAAAGCCCGGAGCCCCGATGTCTGTGGTGCTGTAGATGCACTGCCACTGTCCGGTGAGGAGCAGCAAGAGCTTGACAGGCTGGCACTTTTGGTGTGGGAGCAATAGTCCGACGTTAGTCATTTTTCAGGGTTTTTTTTCAGTGGGCAACTAGGTGCAGCTGGTGGTAAATGTCGAAGCCCTGTTGGTCAGGGAAAGCCCGGAGCCCCGGTGTCTGTGGTGCTGTAGATGCGCTGGGAATGGCCGGTGAGTAGCAGCAAGAGCTTGACAGGCTGGCATTTAAGGTGTGGCAGGAATCGTCCGACATTTGTGATTTCTGGGTTTTTTTTTTCAGGGGGCACCCAGGTGCAGCTGGTGGTAAATGTCGAAGCCCGGTTCGTCAGGGAAAGCCCAGAGCCGCGATGTCTTTGGTGCTGTAGATGCGCTGGGAATGGGCGGTGAGGAGCAGCAAGAGCTTGACTGGCTGGCACTTTCGGTGTGGGAGCAATAGTCCGACGTTCGTGATTTTTCGGGGTTTTTTTTCAGTGGGCGCCCAGGTTCAGCTGGTGGTAAACGTCGAAGCCCTGTTGGTCAGGGAAATCCCGGAGCCCCGATGTCTGTGGTGCTGTAGATGCACTGCCAAAGTCCGGTGAGGAGCAGCAAGAGCTTGAGTTGCTGGCACTTTTGGTGTGGGAGCAATCGTCCGACGTTCGTGATTTTTCATTTATTTTTTTCAGTGGGCGCCCAGGTGCAGCTGGTGGTAAACGTCGAAGCCCTGTTGTTCAGGGAAAGCGCAGAACCCCGATGTCTGTGGTGCTGTAGATGCACTGCCAAAGTCCGGTGAGTAGCAGCAAGAGCTTGAGTTGCTGGCACTTTCGGTGTGGGAGGAATCGTCCGACGTTCGTGATTTTTCGGGGTTTTATTTCAGTGGGCGCCCAGGTGCAGCTGGTGGTAAACGTCGAAGCCCTGTTGGTCAGGGAAAGCCCGGAGCCCCGATGTCTGTGGTGCTGTAGATGCACTGGGAATGGGCGGTGAGGAGCAGCAAGAGCTTGACAGGCTGGCACTTTCGGTGTGGGAGCAATCGTCCGACGTTCGTGATTTTTGCGGTTTTTTTTTCAGTGGGCGCCAAGGTGCAGCTGGTGGTAAACGTCGAAGCCCTGTTCGTCAGGGAAATTCCAGAGCCCTGATGTCTGTGGTGCTATAGATGCGCTGGGAATGTCCGGTGAGTAGCAGCAAGAGCTTGACAGGCTGGCATTTAAGGTGTGGCAGGAATCGTCCGACATTTGTGATTGTTGGAGTTTTTTTTTCAGGCGGCACCCAGGTGCAGCTGGTGGTAAACGTCGAAGCCCTGTTGGTCAGGGAAAGCCCGGAGCCCCGATGTCTGTGGTGCTGTAGATGCGCTGGGAATGGCCGGTGAGGAGCAGCAAGAGATTGTGTTGCTGGCAATTTCGGTTTGGGTGCAATCGTCCGACGTTCGTGATTTTTCGGGGTTTTTTTCAGTGGGAGCCCAGGTGCAGCGAGTGGTAAACGTCGAAGCCCTGATGGTCAGGGAAAGCCCGGAGCTCCGATGTCTGTGGTGCTGTAGATGAGCTGCCAGTGGCCGGTGAGGAACTGCAAGAGCTTGACTGTCTGGCACTTTCGGTGTGGGATCAATTGTCCGACGTTTTTGATTTTTCAGGGTTTTTTTTCAGTGGCCAACTAGGTGCAGCTGGTGGTAAATGTCGAAGTCCTGTTGGTCAGGGAAAGCCCAGAGCCGCGATGTCTGTGGTGCTGTAGATGCGCTGCCAATGGCCGGTGAGGAGCAGCAAGAGCTTCAGTTGCTGGCACTTTCAGTGTGGGATCAATCGTCCGACGTTTTTAATTTTTCAGGGTTTTTTTTCAGTGGTCAACCAGGTGCAGCGGGTGGTAAATGTCGAAGCCCTGTTGGTCAGGGAAAGCCCGGAGCCCCGATGTCTGTGGTGCTGTAGATGCGCTGCCAATGGGCGGTGAGTAGCAGCAAGAGCTTGACTGGCTGGCACTTTCGCTGTGGGACCAATCGTCCGACGTTTGTTATTTTTCGTTTATTTTTTTCAGTGGGCGCCCAGGTTCAGCTGGTGGTAAAGGTCGAAGCCCAGTTGGTCAGGGAAAGCCCGGAGCCCCGATGTCTGTGGTGCTGTAGATGCACTGCCAAAGTCCGGTGAGTAGCAGCAGGAACTTGAGTTGCTGGCACTTTCGCTGTGGGAATAATCGTCCGACGTTCGTGATTCTTCGGGGTTTTACTTTCAGTGGGCGCCCAGGTTCTGCTGGTGGTAAACTTCTAAGCCCTGATGGTCAGGGAAAGCCCAGAGCCCCGATGTCTGTGGGGCTGTAGATGCGCTGGCAATGGCCCATGAGGAGTATCAGTAGCGTGACCCGATGACAATTAAGGTGTCGGAGCAATCGTCCGACATTTGTGATTTTTGGGGATTTTTTTTAGGTGGGCGCCCAGGTGCAGCTGGTGGTAAACGTCGAAGCCCTGTTGGTCAGGGAAAGCCCGGAGCCCCGGTGTCGGTGGTGCTGTAGATGCGCTGGGAATGGCCGGTGAGGAGCAGCAAGAGCTTGACTGGCTGGCACTTTTGGTGTGGGAGCAATCGTCCGACGTTCGTGATTTTTCATTTATTTTTTTCAGTGGGCGCCCAGGTGCAGCTGGTGGTAAACGTCGAAGCCCTGTTGTTCAGGGAAAGCGGAGAACCCCGATGTCTGTGGTGCTGTAGATGCACTGCCAAAGTCCGGTGAGTAGCAGCAAGAGCTTGAGTTGCTGGCACTTTCGGTGTGGGAGCAATTGTCCGACGTTTGTGATTTTTCGGGGTTTTATTTCAGTGGGCGCCCAGGTGCAGCAGGTGGTAAACGTCGAAGCCCTGTTGGTCAGGGAAAGCGTAGAGCCCCGATGTCTGTGGTGCTGTAGATGCGCTGGGAATGGCCGGTGAGGAGCAGCAAGAGCTTGACTGGCTGGCACTTTGGGTGTGGGAGCAATCGTCCGACGTTTGTGATTATTCGGGGTTTTTTCTCAGTGGGAGCCCAGGTGCAGCTGGTGGTAACAGTCAAAGCCCTGTTGGTCAGGGAAAGCCCGGAGCCCCGATGTCTGTGGCGCTGTAGATGCGCTGCCCATGGCCGCTGAGGAGCAGCAAGAGCTTGTGTTGCTGGCACTTTTGGTGTGGGAGCAATTGTCCGACGTTCGTGATTTTTCGGGGTTCTTTTCAGTGGGCGCCCAGGTTCAGCTGGTGGTAAACGTCGAAGCCCTGATCGTCAGGGAAAGTCCAGAGCCCTGATGTCTGTGGTGCTGTAGATGCCCTGGGAATGGGCGGTGAGGAGCAGCAAGAGCTTGACAGGCTGGCATTTAAGGTGTGGCAGGAATCGTCCAACGTTTGTGATTTTTCGGGGTTTTATTTCAGTGGGCGCCCAGGTGCAGCTGGTGGTAAACATCGAAGCCCTGTTGGTCAGGGAAAGCCCGGAGCCCCGATGTCTGTGGTGCTGTAGATGCACTGCCAAAGTCCGGTGAGAAGCAGCATGAGCTTGAGTTGCTGGCACTTTCGGTGTGGGAGCAATCGTCTGATGTTCGTGATATTTCGTTATTTTTTTCAGTGGGCGCCCAGGTGCAGCTGATGGTAAACGTCGAAGGCCTGTTGGTCAGGGAAAGCCCGGAGCCCCGATGTCTGTGGTGCTGTACATGCGCTGCCAATGGCCGGTGAGCAGCAGCAAGAGCTTGACTGGCTGGCACTTTCGGTGTGGGAGCAATCGTCCGTCGTTTTTAATTTTTCAGGGTTTTTTTTCAGTGGGCGCCCAGGTTCAGCTGGTGGTAAACTTCTGAGCCCTGTTGGTCAGGGAAAGCCCGGAGCCCCGATGTCTGTGGTGCTGTAGATGCGCTGCCAATGGCCGGTGAGGAGCAGCAAGAGCTTGACAGGCTGGCACTTTCGGTGTGGGAGTGTCCTGGGTTTGGCTAGGATAGAGTTAATATTTACCTGAGCTGGGTGGAGAACTGAAGCTGGTAGCCCCTATGGCTGGGATAGTTCAATAATTAGCTAACAGCTGGGGTTAATTTACCCAAATTAGCCAAAGGGCTATTCCATCCCATCTGACATCATGCTCAGTATGTAAGTGAGGAGGGTGCTGAAGGGAGGCCCTTGCTAGTTGGAAGAGACTGGATGTGGAGTTCTGTTGTGAGTTATTGTACTGTATTTGTGTTCCATCACTGTCTTGTTTTCTTCTGTCATTACTGTTAAATTTACTTTTTGTTCAATCTCAACCCGCGTGTTTGGTTTTTTTTTTCCCTGGTTTTTTTTTGTTTGTCAAATCTCCTCCTGTTCTCTCGGAGAGTGGGGGGGGAGTGAGAGAGAGACTGCGTAGTCTGGTCCGCGTTGGGGCTGAACTACGACAGTTATTTTGGCGCCCAACGTGGGGCTCGAGGAATTTGAGGTAAGGATTGAGTTTAATTGGGAGCAGTAACGGGCAAAACAGGGACTGAACTTGACAAAAGAGCAAAATGATTATGGGGAATTTATGTTCTGATTGTGGTGAAGGGATAAGTGGTGAATTGTTTGTTAATTGTCTACCCACTGTTGGTGTTGTGAGGATATTATTTTGATTTTGGTGCGGGGAATTCTATTTTCTTCTGTTGATGTGTGTGTATTTTATTTATAATACTTAAATACGTAATTCGCAGAGGCGAGGGGTGGAATGTTCTGGTTTTGTTAGTGAGGGGGGGCCTAAGGTGGCAGCTTCTGTAGGAAACTGCTAGAAGTCGCTCCCCTTTGTTCAGTGGACTCGGCCGGGCCTAGGGCGGACCCGCTGCTGGCCAAGGCCAAGCCAATTGGTAGCAGAATGTCCCCTGATAACGCCTCTGCGATAACGTATTTAAATAGGGGAAAACAGGAAAAAGAGGGAGGAGAAGATGTGAAGCAGCTGAGCGGGGGGCAGAGAGGGGGAAGCGCGAGCCTCGTGGGCCTTGCAGGCCTCACCCTCTGGCCTCCCGCCGGGCAGCCGACTGGGCCCAACTCGGCCCGGCCTGGCTGCAAGAAGTGGAGAGGAGATGAGAAGTTAATAAGATGTAAAAAGGATCCTGAGAGGCGTCTGCCAGCCTGTTGTGAGGAACGGCTGCAGACGCCAAGGTCAGTGAAGGAGGAGGGGGAGGAGTAATGCGGCTCCTGGCCAAGATTCCTCTGCAACTCGTGGTGACGACCATGGTGGAGCAGGTTGTCCCCCTGCAGCCCATGGAGGTCCACGGAGGGGCAGAGATCCACCTGCAGCCCGTGGAGGACCCCACGCCGGAGCAGGTGGAGGCCTGAAGGAGGCTGTGCCCCGTGGAGGGCCCGCTGGGACAGCTGCTCTAGAGGGACTGCACCCCGTGGAAGAGATGACCCACGCCGGAGCAGTTTCACGAAGGACTGTGGCCCGTGGGAGGGACCCCACGCTGGAGCAGAGGAGGAATGCGAGGAGGTCTTCCCCCGACGATGATACAGAGGCGTAAAACAACGCGTGATGAACTGACAGCGACCCCCATTCCCTTTTCCAACCCCCCGTGCCGCTCGGGAGGGGAAGGTAGGAGAGATAATGTTAAGCCCGGGAAGAGGGAGGGGTGGGGGGAGGTTATCTTGTTCCCTGTCTCATTCTCCTGCTAATTTTAGAAATAAATGAATAGTTTTCCCCAAGTCGAGTCTGTTTTGCCCGTGACGGTAACTTTAAGGATTTCTCCCCGTCCTTATCTCAAACCTTGAGCCGTTTTTCTTATATCATCTCCTCGTATTCTCTCGGAAGGTGGGGGGAACGAGAGACAGACTGCGTAGTCTGGTCTGATCGGGGCTGAACTACGACAGGGAGCAATCGTCGGACGTTTGTGATTTCTGGGGATTTTTTTTCAGTGGACGCCCAGGTTCAGCGGGTGGTAAATCTCGAAGCCCTGTTGGTCAGGAAAATCCCGGAGCCCCGATATCTGTGGTGCTGTAGATGCGCTGGGAATGGGCGGTGAGGAGCAGCAAGAGCTTGACTGGCTGGCACTTTCGGTGTGGGAGCAATCGTCTGATGTTCGTGATTTTTCTGGGTTTTTTCCAGTGGGCACCCAGGTGCAGCGGGTGGTAAATGTCGAAGCCGTGTTGGTCAGTGAAAGCCCGGAGCCCCGATGTCTGTGGTGCTGTAGATGCACTGGGAATGGCCGGTGAGGAGCAGCAAGAGCTTGACAGGCTGGCACTTTCAGTGTGGGAGCAATCGTGCGACGTTTGTGATTTTTCGGGGTTCTTTTCAGTGGGAGCACAGGTTCAGCAAGTGGTAATCGTCGAAGCCCTGTTGGTCAGGGAAAGCCCGGAGCCCCGATGTCTGTGGTGCTGTAGATGCACTGCCACTGTCCGGTGAGGAACAGCAAGAGCTTGACTGGCTGGCACTTTTGGTGTGGGATCAATCGTCCGACGTTTTTGATTTTTCAGGGTTTTTTTTCAGTGCGTAACCAGGTGCAGCTGGTGGTAAACGTCGAAGCCCTGTTGGTCAGGGAAAGCCTGGAGCCGCGATGTCTGTGGTGCTGTAGATGCGCTGCCAATGGCCGTTGAGGAGCAGCAAGAGCTTGACAGGCTGGCACTTTCGTTGTGGGAGCAATCGTCCGATGTTCGTGATTTTTCGGGGTTTTACTTTCAGTGGGCGCCCAGGTGCAGCTGGTGGTAAACGTCGAAGCCCTGTTCATCAGGGAAAGCTCGGAGCCCCGATGTCTGTGGTGCTGTAGATGCGCTGGGAATGGCCGGTGAGGAGCAGCAAGAGCTTGACTGGCTGGCACTTTGGGTGTGGGAGCAATCGTCGGACGTTCGTGATTTTTCGGGGTTTTATTTCAGTGGGCGCCCGGGTTCAGCTGGTGGTAAACGTCGAAGCCCTGTTGGTCAGGGAAAGCCCGGAGCCCCGGTGTCGGTGGTGCTGTAGATGCCCTGCCAATGGCCGGTGTTCAGCAGCTAGAGCTTGACTGTCTGGCACTTGTGGTGTGGGAGCAATCGTCCGACGTTCGTCATTTTTCAGGGTTTTTTTTCAGTGGGCAACCAGGTGCAGCTGGTGGTAAACGTTGAAGCCCTGTTGGTCAGGGAAAGCCCGGAGCACCGATGTCTGTGGTGCTGTAGATGCACTGCCAAAGTCCGGTGAGTAGCTGCAAGAGCTTGACTGGCTGGCACTTTTAGTGTGGGAGCAATCGTCCGACGTTCGTGGTTTTTCGGGGTTTTATTTCAGTGGGAGCCCAGGTTCAGGTGGTGGTAAACGTCGAAGCCCTGTTGGTCAGGGAAAGCCCGGAGCCCCAATGTCTGCGGTGTTGTAGATGCGCTGGGAATGGCCGGTGAGGAGCAGCAAGAGCTTGACAGGCTGGCATTTAAGGTGTGGCAGGAATCGTCCGACGTTTGTGATTTTTGGGGTTTTTTTTTCAGGGGGCACCAAGGTGCAGCTGGTGGTAAATGTCGAAGCCCGGTTCGTCAGGGAAAGCCCGGAGCCCCGATGTCTGTGGTGCTGTAGATGCGCTGCCAATGGCCGGTGAGTAGCAGCAAGAGCTTGAGTTGCTGGCACTTCAGGTGTGGGAGCAATCGTCCGACGTTCGTGATTTTTCGGGGTTTTACTTTCAGTGGGTGCCCAGGTTCAGCGAGTGGTAAACGTCGAAGCCCTGTTCATCAGGGAAAGCCCGGAGCCCCGATGTCTGTGGTGCTGTAGATGCGCTGGGAATGGGCGGTGAGGGGCAGCAAGAGCTTGACAGGCTGGCACTTTTGGTGTGGGAGCAATCGTCCGATGTTCCTGATTTTTCGTTTATTTTTTTCAGTGGGCGCCCAGGTGCAGCTGGTGGTAAACGTCGAAGCCCTGTTATTCAGGGAAAGCGCAGAACCCCGATGTCTGTGGTGCTGTAGATGCGCTGGGAATGGGCGGTGAGGAGCAGCAAGAGCTTGACAGGCTGGCACTTTTGGTGTGGGAGCAATCGTCCGACGTTCGTGATTTTTCAGGGTTTTATTTCAGTTGGCGCCCAGGTGCAGCTGGTGGTAATCGTCGAAGTCCTGTTGGTCAGGGAAAGCCCAGAGCCACGATGTCTGTGGTGCTGTAGATGCGCTGGGAATGGGCGGTGAGGAGCAGCATGAGCTTGACTGGCTGGCACTTTCGGTGTGGGAGCAATCTTCTGATGTTCGTGGTATTTCGTTTATTTTTTCCAGTGGGCGCCCAGGTTCAGCTGGTGGTAAACGTCGAAGCCCTGTTTGTCAGGGAAAGCCCGGAGCCCCGATATCTGTGGTGCTGTAGATGCGCTGCCAATGGCCGGGGAGGAGCAGCAAGAGCTTGACTGGCTGGCACTTTTGGTGTGGGAGCAATCGTCCGATGTTCGTGATTTTTCGTTTATTTTTTTCAGTGGGCGCCCAGGTGCAGCTGGTGGTAAACGTCGAAGCCTGGTTCGTCAGGGAAAGCCCGGAGCCCCGATGTCTGTAGTGCTGTAGATGCGCTGGGAATGGCCGGTGAGTAGCAGCAAGAGCTTGAGTTGCTGGCACTTTCGGTGTGGGAGTAATCGTCCGACGTTCGTGATTTTTCGGGGTTCTCTTCAGTGGGAGCCCAGGTGCAGCTGGTGGTAAACGTCGAAGCCCTGATCGTCACGGAAAGTCCAGAGCCCTGATGTCTGTGGTGCTGTAGATGCGCTGGGAATGGCCGGTGAGGAGCAGCAAGAGCTTGACTGGCTGGCACTTTTGGTGTGGGAGCAATCGTCCGACGTTTGTGATTTTTCATTTATTTTTTTCAGTGGGCGCCCAGGTGCAGCTGGTGGTAAACGTCGAAGCCCTGTTGTTCAGGGAAAGCGGAGAACCCCGATGTCTGTGGTGCTGTAGATGCACTGCCAAAGTCCGGTGAGTAGCAGCAAGAGCTTGAGTTGCTGGCACTTTCGGTGTGGGAGCAATTGTCCGACGTTTGTTATTTTTCGGGGTTTTATTTCAGTGGGCGCCCAGGTGCAGCGGGTGGTAAACGTCGAAGCCCTGTTGGTCAGGGAAAGCGTAGAGCCCCGATGTCTGTGGTGCTGTAGATGCGCTGGGAATGGCCGGTGAGGAGCAGCAAGAGCTTGACTGGCTGGCACTTTGGGTGTGGGAGCAATCGTCCGACGTTTGTGATTATACGGGGTTTTTTTTCAGTGGGAGCCCAGGTTCAGCTGGTGGTAACAGTCAAAGCCCTGTTGGTCAGGGAAAGCCCGGAGCCCCGATGTCTGTGGTGCTGTAGATGCGCTGCCCATGGCCGCTGAGGAGCAGCAAGAGCTTGTGTTGCTGGCACTTTTGGTGTGGGAGCAATTGTCCGACGTTCGTGATTTTTCGGGGTTCTTTTCAGTGGGCGCCCAGGTTCAGCTGGTGGTAAACGTCGAAGCCCTGATCGTCAGGGAAAGTCCAGAGCCCTGATGTCTGTGGTGCTGTAGATGCGCTGGGAATGGGCGGTGAGGAGCAGCAAGAGCTTGACAGGCTGGCATTTAAGGTGTGGCAGGAATCGTCCGTCGTTTTTAATTTTTCAGGGTTTTTTTTCAGTGGGCGCCCAGGTTCAGCTGGTGGTAAACTTCTGAGCCCTGTTGGTCAGGGAAAGCCCGGAGCCCCGATGTCTGTGGTGCTGTAGATGCACTGCCAAAGTCCGGTGAGGAGCAGCAAGAGCTTGACAGGCTGGCACTTTCGGTGTGGGAGCAATCGTCCGACGTTCGTGATTTTTCGGGGTTTTACTTTCAGTGGGTGCCCAGGTTCAGCGAGTGGTAAACGTCGAAGCCCTGTTGGTCAGGGAAAGCTCGGAGCCCCGATGTCTGTGGTGCTGTAGATGTGCTGCCAATGGCCGGTGAGGAGCAGCAAGAGCTTGACTGGCTGGCACTTTTGGTGTGGGAGCAATCGTCCGATGTTTGTTATTTTTCGGGGTTTTATTTCAGTGGGCGCCCAGGTGCAGCTGGTGGTAAATGTCGAAGCCCTGTTGGTCAGGGAAAGCCCGGAGCCCCGATGTCTGTGGTGCTGTAGATGCGCTGGGAATGGGAGGTGAGTAGCAGCAAGAGCTTGACTGGCTGGCACTTTCGGTGTGGGAGCAATTGTCCGACGTTTGTGATTTTTCGTTTATTTTTTTCAGTGGGCGCCCAGGTGCAGTGGGTGGTAAACGTCGAAGCCCTGTTCATCAGGGAAAGCCCGGAGCCCCGATGTCTGTGGGGCTGTAGATGGGCTGGCAATGGCCGGTGAGGAGCAGCAAGAGCTTGACTGGCTGGCACTTTCGGTGTGCGATCAATCGTCCGACGTTCATGATTTTTGGGGGTTTTATTTCAGTGGGGGCCCAGGTTCAGCTGGTGGTAAACGTCGAAGCCCAGTTGGTCAGGGAAAGCCCGGAGCCCCGATGTCTGTGGTGCTGTAGATGCGCTGGGAATGGGAGGTGAGTAGCAGCAAGAGCTTGAGTTGCTGGAACTTTCAGTGTGGGAGCAATCGTCCGACGTTCGTGATTTTTCGGGGTTTTATTTCAGTGGGCGCCCAGGTGCAGCTGGTGGTAAATGTCGAAGCCCTGTTGGTCAGGTAAATCCCGGAGCCCCGATATCTGTGATGCTGTAGATGCGCTGGGAATGGCCGGTGAGGAGCAGCAAGAGCTTGACAGGCTGGCACTTTCGGTGTGGGAGTAATAGTCCGATGTTCGTGATTTTTCGTTTATTTTTTCCAGTGGGAGCCCAGGTTTAGCTAGTTGTAAACGTCGAAGCCCTGTTGGTCAGGGAAAGCCCGGAGCCCCGATGTCTGTGGTGCTGTAGATGCGCTGGGAATGGCCAATGAGGAGAAGCAAGAGCTTATGTTGCTGGCACTTTCGGTGTGGGAGCAATCGTCCGACGTTCGTGATTTTTCGGGGTTTTATTTCACTGGGCGCCCCGGTTCAGCTGGTGGTAAACGTCTAAGCCCTGTTGGTCAGGGAAAGCCCGGAGCCCCGATGTCTGTTGTGCTGTAGATGCGCTGGGAATGGCCCGTGAGGAGCAGCAAGAGCTTGTGTTGCTGGTACTTTCGGTGTGGGAGCAATCGTCCGACGTTTTTGATTTTTCAGGGTTTTTTTTCAGTGGGTGCCCAGGTTCAGCTGGTGGTAAACGTCGAAGCCCTGTTGGTCAGGGAAGGCCCGGAGCCCCGATGTCTGTGGTGCTGTAGATGCGCTGGGAATGGCCGGTGAGGAGCAGCAAGAGCTTGACAGGCTGGCACTTTCGGTGTGGGAGCAATCGTCCGACGTTTTTGATGTTTCAGGGTTTTTTTTCAGTGTGCGCCCAGCTGCAGCTGGTGGTAAACGTCGAAGCCCTGTTGGTCAGCGAAAGCCCGGAGCCCCGATGTCTGTGGTGCTGTAGATGCGCTGGGAATGGCTGGTGAGGAGCAGCAAGAGCTTGACAGGCTGGCACTTTCGGTGTGGGAGCAATCGTCCGACGTTTTTGATGTTTCAGGGTTTTTTTTCAGTGTGCGCCCAGCTGCAGCTGGTGGTAAACGTCGAAGCCCTGTTGGTCAGGGAAAGCCCGGAGCCCCGATGTCTGTGGTGCTGTAGATGCGCTGGGAATGGCCGGTGAGTAGGAGCAAGAGCTTGAGTTGCTGGCACTTTCGGTGTGGGAGTAATCGTCCGATGTTCGTGATTTTTCGGGGTTCTTTTCAGTGGGAGCCCAGGTGCAGCGGGTGGTAAACGTCGAATCCCTGTTAGTCAGGGAAAGCCCGGAGCCCTGATATCTGTGGTGCTGTAGATGCACTGCCAATGCCCGGTGAGGATCAGGAAGAGCTTGACTGGCTGGCACTTTTCGTGTGGGAGCAATCGTCCGACGTTTGTGATTTTTGGGGATTTTTATTCACTGGGCGCCCAGGTTCAGCTGGTGGTAAAATTCTAAGCCCTGTTGGTCAGGGAAAGCCCGGAGGCCCGATGTCTGTGGTGCTGTAGATGCACTGCCAATGGCCGGTGAGGAGCAGCAAGAGCTTGACTGGCTGGCACTTTTCGTGTGGGAGCAATCGTCCGACGTTTGTGATTTTTCGGGGTTCTTTTCAGTGGGAGCCCAGGTGCAGCTGGTGGTAAATGTCGAAGCCCTGTTTGTCTGGGAAAGCCCAGAGCCCCGATATCTGTGGTGCTGTAGATGCGCTGGGAATGGGAGGTGAGGAGCAGCAAGAGCTTGAGTTGCTGGCACTTTCACTGTGGGAGCAATCGTCCGATGTTCGTGATTTTTCGTTTATTTTTTTCAGTGGGCGCCCAGGTGCAGCTGATGGTAAATGTCGAAGCCCTGTTGTTCAGGGAAAGCGCAGAACCCCGATGTCTGTGGTGCTGTAGATGCACTACCAAAGTCCGGTGAGTAGCAGCAGGAGCTTGAGTTGCTGGCACTTTCGGTGTGGGAGCAATCGTCCGACGTTCGTGATTTTTCGGGGTTTTACTTTCAGTGGGCGCCCAGGTTGAGCTGGTGGTAAACGTCGAAGCCCTGTTGGTCAGGGAAAGCCCGGAGCCCCGATGTCTGTGGTGCTGTAGATGCGCTGCCAATGGCCGGTGAGGAGCAGCAGGAGCTAGACTGTCTGGCACTTTGGGTGTCGGAGCAATCGTCGGACGTTTGTGATTTTTGGGGATTTTTATTCACTGGGCGCCCAGGTTCAGCTGGTGGTAAACGTCGAAGCCCTGTTGGTCAGGGAAAGCCCGGAGCCCCGATGTCTGTGGTGCTGTAGATGCACTGGGAATGGCCGGTGAGGAGCAGCAAGAGCTTGACTGGCTGGCACTTTCGGTGTGGGAGCAATCGTCCGATGTTCGTGATTTTTCGTTTAGTTTTTTCAGTGGGCGCCCAGGTGCAGCTGGTGGTAAACGTCGAAGCCCTGTTGGTCAGGGAAAGCCCGGAGCCCCGATGTCTGTGGTGCTGTAGATGCGCCGCCAATGACCGGTGAGGAGCACAAAGAGCTTGACAGGCTGGCACTTTCGGTGTGGGAGCAATCGTCTGATGTTTGTGATTTTGGGGGTTTTTTTTTTTCAGTGGGTGCCCAGGTGCAACTGGTGGTAAACGTCGAAGCCCTGTTGGTCAGGGAAAGCCCGGAGCCCCGATGTCTGTGGTGCTGTAGATGCGCTGGGAATGGCCGGTGAGGGGTAGCAAGAGCTTGAGTTGCTGGCACTTTTGGTGTTGGAGCAATCGTCCGACGTTCGTGATTTTTCGGGGTTTTATTTCAGTGGGAGCCCAGGTGCAGCTGGTGGTAAACGTCGAAGCCCTGTTCGTCAGGGAAAGCCCGGAGCCCCGATGTCTGTGGTGCTGTAGATGCGCTGCCAATGGCCGGTGAGGAGCAGCAAGAGCTTGACTGGCTGGCACTTTCGGTGTGGGAGCAATCGTCCGACGTTCGTGATTCTTCGCGGTTTTACTTTCAGTGGGCGCCCAGCTGCAGCTGGTGGTAAATGTCGAAGCCCTGTTGGTCAGGGAATGCCCGGAGCCCCGATGTCTGTGGTGCTGTAGATGCGCCTCCAATGGCTGGTGAGGAGCAGCAAGAGCTTGACTGGCTGGCACTTTTGTTGTGGGAGCAATCGTCCGACGTTCATGATTTTTCGGGGTTTTATTTCAGTGGGCGCCCAGCTGCAGCGGGTGGTAAACGTCGATGCCCTGTTGGTCAGGGAAAGCCCGGAGCCCCGATGTCTGTGGTGCTGTAGATGCGCTGGGAATTGCTGGTGAGAAGCAGCATGAGCTTGACTGGCTGGCACTTTCGGTGTGGGAGCACTCGTCTGATGTTCGTGATATTTCGTTTATTTTTTCCAGTGGGCGCCCAGGTGCAGCTGGTGGTAAACGTCGAAGCCCTGTTCGTCAGGGAAAGCCCGGAGCCCCGATGTCTGTCGTGCTGTAGATGGGCTGGCAATGGCCGGTGAGCAGCAGCAAGAGCTTGACTGTCTGGCACTTTTGGTGTGAGAGCAATCGTCCGACGTTCGTGATTTTTCGGTGTTCTTTTCAGTGGGAGCCCAGGTGCAGCGAGTGGTAAACGTCGAAGCCCTGTTCGTCAGGGAATGCCCGGAGCCCCGATGTCTGTGGTGCTGTAGATGCACTGCCACTGTCCGGTGAGGAGCAGCATGAGCTTGACTGGCTGGCACTTTTGGTGTGGGAGCAATCGTCCGACTTTTGTTATTTTTCGTTTATTTTTTTCAGTGGGCGCCCAGGTGCACCTGGTGGTAAATGTCGAAGCCCTGTTGGTCAGGGAAAGCCCAGAGCCGCGATGTCTGTGGTGCTGTAGATGCGCTGGGAATGGCCGGTGAGGAGCAGCAAGAGCTTGAGTTGCTGGCACTTTCGGTGTGGGTGCAATCATCCGACGTTCGTGATTTTTCATTTATTTTTTTCAGTGGGCGCCCAGGTTCAGCTGGTGGTAAACGTCGAAGCCCTGTTGGTCAGGGAAAGCGGAGAACGCCGATGTCTGTGGTGCTGTAGATGCGCTGCCAATGGCCGGTGAGGAGCAGCAAGAGCTTGACTGGCTGGCACTTTTGGTGTGGGAGCAATCGTCCGACGTTTGTGATTTTTCGGGGTTTTTTTTTCAGTGGGAGCCCAGGTGCAGCTGGTGGTAACAGTCAAAGCCCTGTTGGTCAGGGAAAGCTCGGAGCCCTGATGTCTGTGGTGCTGTAGATGCGCTGGGAATGGGCGGTGAGGAGCAGCAAGAGCTTGACAGGCTGGCATTTAAGGTGTGGCAGGAATCGTCCAACATTTGTGATTTTTTCGGGGTTTTTTTTCAGTGGGCGCCCATGTGCAGCTGGTGGTAAACGTCGAACCCCTGTTAGTCAGCGAAAGCCCGGAGCCCCGATGTCTGTGGTGCTGTAGATGCGCTGCCAATGGCCGGTGAGGAGCAGCAAGAGCTTGACAGGCTGGCCTTTAAGGTGTGGCAGGAATCGTCCGACATTTGTGATTTTTCGGGGTTTTTTTTCAGTGGGCGCCCAGGTGCCGCTGGTGGTAAACGTCGAAGCCCTGTTGGTCAGGGAAAGCTCGGAGCCCCGATGTCTGTGGTGCTGTAGATGCGCTGCCAATGGCCGGTGAGGAGCAGCAAGAGCTTGACAGGCTGGCCTTTAAGGTGTGGCAGGAATCGTCCGACATTTGTGATTTTTCGGGGTTTTTTTTCAGTGGGCGCCCAGGTGCAGCTGGTGGTAAACGTCGAAGCCCTGTTGGTCAGGGAAAGCCCGGAGCCCTGATATGTGTGGTGCTGTAGATGCACTGCCAATGCCCGGTGAGGAGCAGGAAGAGCTTGACTGACTGGCACTTTTGGTGTGGGAGCAATCGTCCGACGTTTGTGATTTTTCGGGGTTCTTTTCAGTGGGAGCCCAGGTGCAGCGGGTGGTAAACGTCGAAGACCTGTTGGTCAGGGAAAGCCCGGAGCCCCGATGTCTGTGGTGCTGTAGATGCGCCTCCAATGGCCGGTGAGGAGCAGCAAGAGCTTGACTGGCTGGCACTTTCGCTGTGGGAGCAATCGTCCGACTTTTGTTATTTTTCGTTTATTTTTTTCAGTGGGCGCCCAGGTGCACCTGGTGGTAAATGTCGAAGCCCTGTTGGTCAGGGAAAGCCCGGAGCCCCGATGTCTGTGGTGCTGTAGATGCGCTGGGAATGGCCGGTGAGGAGCAGCAAGAGCTTGAGTTGCTGGCACTTTCGGTGTGGGAGCAATCGTCCGACGTTCGTGATTTTTCGGGGTTTTATTTCAGTGGGCGCCCAGCTGCAGCTGGTGGTAAACGTCGAAGCCCTGTTGGTCAGGGAAAGCCCGGAGCCCCGGTATCTGTGGTGCTGTAGATGCGCTGGGAATGGCCGGTGAGGAGCAGCAAGAGCTTGACTGGCTGGCACTTTTGGTGTGGGAGCAATCGTCCGACGTTCGTGATTTTTCATTTATTTTTTTCAGTGGGCGCCCAGTTTCAGCTGGTGGTAAACGTCGAAGCCCTGTTGGTCAGGGAAAGCGGAGAACGCCGATGTCTGTGGTGCTGTAGATGCGCTGCCAATGGCCGGTGAGGAGCAGCAAGAGCTTGACTGGCTGGCACTTTTGGTGTGGGAGCAATCGTCCGACGTTTGTGATTATTCGGGGTTTTTTTTCAGTGGGAGCCCAGGTGCAGCTGGTGGTAACAGTCAAAGCCCTGTTGGTCAGGGAAAGTCCAGAGCCCTGATGTCTGTGGTGCTGTAGATGCGCTGGGAATGGGCGGTGAGGAGCAGCAAGAGCTTGACAGGCTGGCATTTAAGGTGTGGCAGGAATCGTCCAACATTTGTGATTTTTCGGGGTTTTTTTTCAGTGGGCGCCCATGTGCAGCTGGTGGTAAACGTCGAACCCCTGTTTGTCAGCGAAAGCCCGGAGCCCCGATGTCTGTGGTGCTGTAGATGCGCTGCCAATGGCCGGTGAGGAGCAGCAAGAGCTTGTGTTGCTGGCACTTTTGGTGTGGGAGCAATCGTCGGACGTTTGTGATTTTTGGGGATTTTTATTCACTGGGCGCCCAGGTTCAGCTGGTGGTAAAATTCTAAGCCCTGTTGGTCAGGGAAAGCCCGGAGGCCCGATGTCTGTGGTGCTGTAGATGCACTGCCAATGGCCGGTGAGGAGCAGCAAGAGCTTGACTGGCTGGCACTTTTCGTGTGGGAGCAATCGTCCGACGTTTGTGATTTTTCGGGGTTCTTTTCAGTGGGAGCCCAGGTGCAGCTGGTGGTAAATGTCGAAGCCCTGTTTGTCTGGGAAAGCCCAGAGCCCCGATGTCTGTGGTGCTGTAGATGCGCTGGGAATGGGAGGTGAGGAGCAGCAAGAGCTTGAGTTGCTGGCACTTTCACTGTGGGAGCAATCGTCCGATGTTCGTGATTTTTCGTTTATTTTTTTCAGTGGGCGCCCAGGTGCAGCTGATGGTAAATGTCGAAGCCCTGTTGTTCAGGGAAAGCGCAGAACCCCGATGTCTGTGGTGCTGTAGATGCACTACCAAAGTCCGGTGAGTAGCAGCAGGAGCTTGAGTTGCTGGCACTTTCGGTGTGGGAGCAATCGTCCGACGTTCGTGATTTTTCGGGGTTTTACTTTCAGTGGGCGCCCAGGTTGAGCTGGTGGTAAACGTCGAAGCCCTGTTGGTCAGGGAAAGCCCGGAGCCCCGATGTCTGTGGTGCTGTAGATGCGCTGCCAATGGCCGGTGAGGAGCAGCAGGAGCTAGACTGTCTGGCACTTTGGGTGTCGGAGCAATCGTCGGACGTTTGTGATTTTTGGGGATTTTTATTCACTGGGCGCCCAGGTTCAGCTGGTGGTAAACGTCGAAGCCCTGTTGGTCAGGGAAAGCCCGGAGCCCCGATGTCTGTGGTGCTGTAGATGCACTGGGAATGGCCGGTGAGGAGCAGCAAGAGCTTGACTGGCTGGCACTTTCGGTGTGGGAGCAATCGTCCGATGTTCGTGATTTTTCGTTTAGTTTTTTCAGTGGGCGCCCAGGTGCAGCTGGTGGTAAACGTCGAAGCCCTGTTGGTCAGGGAAAGCCCGGAGCCCCGATGTCTGTGGTGCTGTAGATGCGCCGCCAATGACCGGTGAGGAGCACAAAGAGCTTGACAGGCTGGCACTTTCGGTGTGGGAGCAATCGTCTGATGTTTGTGATTTTGGGGGTTTTTTTTTTTCAGTGGGTGCCCAGGTGCAACTGGTGGTAAACGTCGAAGCCCTGTTGGTCAGGGAAAGCCCGGAGCCCCGATGTCTGTGGTGCTGTAGATGCGCTGGGAATGGCCGGTGAGGGGTAGCAAGAGCTTGAGTTGCTGGCACTTTTGGTGTTGGAGCAATCGTCCGACGTTCGTGATTTTTCGGGGTTTTATTTCAGTGGGAGCCCAGGTGCAGCTGGTGGTAAACGTCGAAGCCCTGTTCGTCAGGGAAAGCCCGGAGCCCCGATGTCTGTGGTGCTGTAGATGCGCTGCCAATGGCCGGTGAGGAGCAGCAAGAGCTTGACTGGCTGGCACTTTCGGTGTGGGAGCAATCGTCCGACGTTCGTGATTCTTCGCGGTTTTACTTTCAGTGGGCGCCCAGCTGCAGCTGGTGGTAAATGTCGAAGCCCTGTTGGTCAGGGAATGCCCGGAGCCCCGATGTCTGTGGTGCTGTAGATGCGCCTCCAATGGCTGGTGAGGAGCAGCAAGAGCTTGACTGGCTGGCACTTTTGTTGTGGGAGCAATCGTCCGACGTTCATGATTTTTCGGGGTTTTATTTCAGTGGGCGCCCAGCTGCAGCGGGTGGTAAACGTCGATGCCCTGTTGGTCAGGGAAAGCCCGGAGCCCCGATGTCTGTGGTGCTGTAGATGCGCTGGGAATTGCTGGTGAGAAGCAGCATGAGCTTGACTGGCTGGCACTTTCGGTGTGGGAGCACTCGTCTGATGTTCGTGATATTTCGTTTATTTTTTCCAGTGGGCGCCCAGGTGCAGCTGGTGGTAAACGTCGAAGCCCTGTTCGTCAGGGAAAGCCCGGAGCCCCGATGTCTGTCGTGCTGTAGATGGGCTGGCAATGGCCGGTGAGCAGCAGCAAGAGCTTGACTGTCTGGCACTTTTGGTGTGAGAGCAATCGTCCGACGTTCGTGATTTTTCGGTGTTCTTTTCAGTGGGAGCCCAGGTGCAGCGAGTGGTAAACGTCGAAGCCCTGTTCGTCAGGGAATGCCCGGAGCCCCGATGTCTGTGGTGCTGTAGATGCACTGCCCATGGCCGGTGAGGAGCAGCATGAGCTTGACTGGCTGGCACTTTTGGTGTGGGAGCAATCGTCCGACTTTTGTTATTTTTCGTTTATTTTTTTCAGTGGGCGCCCAGGTGCACCTGGTGGTAAATGTCGAAGCCCTGTTGGTCAGGGAAAGCCCAGAGCCGCGATGTCTGTGGTGCTGTAGATGCGCTGGGAATGGCCGGTGAGGAGCAGCAAGAGCTTGAGTTGCTGGCACTTTCGGTGTGGGTGCAATCATCCGACGTTCGTGATTTTTCATTTATTTTTTTCAGTGGGCGCCCAGGTTCAGCTGGTGGTAAACGTCGAAGCCCTGTTGGTCAGGGAAAGCGCAGAACCCCGATGTCTGTGGTGCTGTAGATGCGCTGCCAATGGCCGGTGAGGAGCAGCAAGAGCTTGACTGGCTGGCACTTTTGGTGTGGGAGCAATCGTCCGACGTTTGTGATTTTTCGGGGTTTTTTTTTCAGTGGGAGCCCAGGTGCAGCTGGTGGTAACAGTCAAAGCCCTGTTGGTCAGGGAAAGCTCGGAGCCCTGATGTCTGTGGTGCTGTAGATGCGCTGGGAATGGGCGGTGAGGAGCAGCAAGAGCTTGACAGGCTGGCATTTAAGGTGTGGCAGGAATCGTCCAACATTTGTGATTTTTTCGGGGTTTTTTTTCAGTGGGCGCCCATGTGCAGCTGGTGGTAAACGTCGAACCCCTGTTAGTCAGCGAAAGCCCGGAGCCCCGATGTCTGTGGTGCTGTAGATGCGCTGCCAATGGCCGGTGAGGAGCAGCAAGAGCTTGACAGGCTGGCCTTTAAGGTGTGGCAGGAATCGTCCGACATTTGTGATTTTTCGGGGTTTTTTTTCAGTGGGCGCCCAGGTGCCGCTGGTGGTAAACGTCGAAGCCCTGTTGGTCAGGGAAAGCTCGGAGCCCCGATGTCTGTGGTGCTGTAGATGCGCTGCCAATGGCCGGTGAGGAGCAGCAAGAGCTTGACAGGCTGGCCTTTAAGGTGTGGCAGGAATCGTCCGACATTTGTGATTTTTCGGGGTTTTTTTTCAGTGGGCGCCCAGGTGCAGCTGGTGGTAAACGTCGAAGCCCTGTTGGTCAGGGAAAGCCCGGAGCCCTGATATGTGTGGTGCTGTAGATGCACTGCCAATGCCCGGTGAGGAGCAGGAAGAGCTTGACTGACTGGCACTTTTGGTGTGGGAGCAATCGTCCGACGTTTGTGATTTTTCGGGGTTCTTTTCAGTGGGAGCCCAGGTGCAGCGGGTGGTAAACGTCGAAGACCTGTTGGTCAGGGAAAGCCCGGAGCCCCGATGTCTGTGGTGCTGTAGATGCGCCTCCAATGGCCGGTGAGGAGCAGCAAGAGCTTGACTGGCTGGCACTTTCGCTGTGGGAGCAATCGTCCGACTTTTGTTATTTTTCGTTTATTTTTTTCAGTGGGCGCCCAGGTGCACCTGGTGGTAAATGTCGAAGCCCTCTTGGTCAGGGAAAGCCCGGAGCCCCGATGTCTGTGGTGCTGTAGATGCGCTGGGAATGGCCGGTGAGGAGCAGCAAGAGCTTGAGTTGCTGGCACTTTCGGTGTGGGAGCAATCGTCCGACGTTCGTGATTTTTCGGGGTTTTATTTCAGTGGGCGCCCAGCTGCAGCTGGTGGTAAACGTCGAAGCCCTGTTGGTCAGGGAAAGCCCGGAGCCCCGGTATCTGTGGTGCTGTAGATGCGCTGGGAATGGCCGGTGAGGAGCAGCAAGAGCTTGACTGGCTGGCACTTTTGGTGTGGGAGCAATCGTCCGACGTTCGTGATTTTTCATTTATTTTTTTCAGTGGGCGCCCAGTTTCAGCTGGTGGTAAACGTCGAAGCCCTGTTGGTCAGGGAAAGCGGAGAACGCCGATGTCTGTGGTGCTGTAGATGCGCTGCCAATGGCCGGTGAGGAGCAGCAAGAGCTTGACTGGCTGGCACTTTTGGTGTGGGAGCAATCGTCCGACGTTTGTGATTATTCGGGGTTTTTTTTCAGTGGGAGCCCAGGTGCAGCTGGTGGTAACAGTCAAAGCCCTGTTGGTCAGGGAAAGTCCAGAGCCCTGATGTCTGTGGTGCTGTAGATGCGCTGGGAATGGGCGGTGAGGAGCAGCAAGAGCTTGACAGGCTGGCATTTAAGGTGTGGCAGGAATCGTCCAACATTTGTGATTTTTCGGGGTTTTTTTTCAGTGGGCGCCCATGTGCAGCTGGTGGTAAACGTCGAACCCCTGTTTGTCAGCGAAAGCCCGGAGCCCCGATGTCTGTGGTGCTGTAGATGCGCTGCCAATGGCCGGTGAGGAGCAGCAAGAGCTTGTGTTGCTGGCACTTTTGGTGTGGGAGCAATCGTCGGACGTTTGTGATTTTTGGGGATTTTTATTCACTGGGCGCCCAGGTTCAGCTGGTGGTAAAATTCTAAGCCCTGTTGGTCAGGGAAAGCCCGGAGGCCCGATGTCTGTGGTGCTGTAGATGCACTGCCAATGGCCGGTGAGGAGCAGCAAGAGCTTGACTGGCTGGCACTTTTCGTGTGGGAGCAATCGTCCGACGTTTGTGATTTTTCGGGGTTCTTTTCAGTGGGAGCCCAGGTGCAGCTGGTGGTAAATGTCGAAGCCCTGTTTGTCTGGGAAAGCCCAGAGCCCCGATGTCTGTGGTGCTGTAGATGCGCTGGGAATGGGAGGTGAGGAGCAGCAAGAGCTTGAGTTGCTGGCACTTTCACTGTGGGAGCAATCGTCCGATGTTCGTGATTTTTCGTTTATTTTTTTCAGTGGGCGCCCAGGTGCAGCTGATGGTAAATGTCGAAGCCCTGTTGTTCAGGGAAAGCGCAGAACCCCGATGTCTGTGGTGCTGTAGATGCACTACCAAAGTCCGGTGAGTAGCAGCAGGAGCTTGAGTTGCTGGCACTTTCGGTGTGGGAGCAATCGTCCGACGTTCGTGATTTTTCGGGGTTTTACTTTCAGTGGGCGCCCAGGTTGAGCTGGTGGTAAACGTCGAAGCCCTGTTGGTCAGGGAAAGCCCGGAGCCCCGATGTCTGTGGTGCTGTAGATGCGCTGCCAATGGCCGGTGAGGAGCAGCAGGAGCTAGACTGTCTGGCACTTTGGGTGTCGGAGCAATCGTCGGACGTTTGTGATTTTTGGGGATTTTTATTCACTGGGCGCCCAGGTTCAGCTGGTGGTAAACGTCGAAGCCCTGTTGGTCAGGGAAAGCCCGGAGCCCCGATGTCTGTGGTGCTGTAGATGCACTGGGAATGGCCGGTGAGGAGCAGCAAGAGCTTGACTGGCTGGCACTTTCGGTGTTGGAGCAATCGTCCGATGTTCGTGATTTTTCGTTTAGTTTTTTCAGTGGGCGCCCAGGTGCAGCTGGTGGTAAACGTCGAAGCCCTGTTGGTCAGGGAAAGCCCGGAGCCCCGATGTCTGTGGTGCTGTAGATGCGCTGGGAATGGCCGGTGAGGGGTAGCAAGAGCTTGAGTTGCTGGCACTTTTGGTGTTGGAGCAATCGTCCGACGTTCGTGATTTTTCGGGGTTTTATTTCAGTGGGAGCCCAGGTGCAGCTGGTGGTAAACGTCGAAGCCCTGTTCGTCAGGGAAAGCCCGGAGCCCCGATGTCTGTGGTGCTGTAGATGCGCTGCCAATGGCCGGTGAGGAGCAGCAAGAGCTTGAGTTGCTGGCACTTTCGGTGTGGGAGCAATCGTCCGACGTTCGTGATTCTTCGCGGTTTTACTTTCAGTGGGCGCCCAGGTGCAGCTGGTGGTAAATGTCGAAGCCCTGTTGGTCAGGGAATGCCCGGAGCCCCGATGTCTGTGGTGCTGTAGATGCGCCTCCAATGGCTGGTGAGGAGCAGCAAGAGCTTGACTGGCTGGCACTTTTGTTGTGGGAGCAATCGTCCGACGTTCATGATTTTTCGGGGTTTTATTTCAGTGGGCGCCCAGCTGCAGCGGGTGGTAAACGTCGATGCCCTGTTGGTCAGGGAAAGCCCGGAGCCCCGATGTCTGTGGTGCTGTAGATGCGCTGGGAATTGCTGGTGAGAAGCAGCATGAGCTTGACTGGCTGGCACTTTCGGTGTGGGAGCACTCGTCTGATGTTCGTGATATTTCGTTTATTTTTTCCAGTGGGCGCCCAGGTGCAGCTGGTGGTAAACGTCGAAGCCCTGTTCGTCAGGGAAAGCCCGGAGCCCCGATGTCTGTCGTGCTGTAGATGGGCTGGCAATGGCCGGTGAGCAGCAGCAAGAGCTTGACTGTCTGGCACTTTTGGTGTGAGAGCAATCGTCCGACGTTCGTGATTTTTCGGTGTTCTTTTCAGTGGGAGCCCAGGTGCAGCGAGTGGTAAACGTCGAAGCCCTGTTCGTCAGGGAATGCCCGGAGCCCCGATGTCTGTGGTGCTGTAGATGCACTGCCCATGGCCGGTGAGGAGCAGCATGAGCTTGACTGGCTGGCACTTTTGGTGTGGGAGCAATCGTCCGACGTTCGTCATTTTTCAGGGTTTATTTTCACTGGGCAACCAGGTGCAGCTGGTGGTAAATATCAAAGGCCTGTTGGTCAGGGAAAGCCCGGAGCCACGATGTCTGTGGTGCTGTAGATGCACTGCCAAAGTCCGGTGAGGAACAGCAAGAGCTTGAGTTGCTGGCAATTTCTGTGGGGGAGGAATCGTCCGACGTTTGTGATTTTTCGGGGTTTTATTTCAGTGGGCGCCCAGGTGCAGCTGGTGGTAAACGTCGAAGCCCTGTTGGTCAGGGAAAGCCCGGAGCCCCGATGTCTGTGGTGCTGTAGATGCGCTGCCAGTGGCCGGGGAGGAGCAGCAAGAGCTTGACTGGCTGGCACTTTTGCTGTGGGAGCAATCGTCCGACGTTCGTGATTTTTCTTTTATTTTTTTCAGCGGGCGCCCAGGTTCAGCTGGTGGTAAACGTCGAAGCCCTGTTGGTCAGGGAAAGCCCGGAGCCCCGATGTCTGTGGTGCTGTAGATGCGCTGGGAATGGGAGGTGAGGAGCAGCATGAGCTTGACTGGCTGGCACTTCAGGTGTGGGAGCAATCGTCCGACGTTTGTGATTTTTCGGGGTTTTATTTCAGTGGGCGCCCAGGTGCAGCTGGTGGTAAATGTTGAAGCCCTGTTGGTCAGGGAATGCCCGGAGCCCCGATGTCTGTGGTGCTGTAGATGCGCTGGGAATGGCTGGTGAGGAGCAGCAAGAGCTTGACTGTCTGGCACGTTGGGTGTGGGAGCAATCGTCGGACGTTTGTGATTTTTGGGGATTTTTATTCACTGGGCGCCCAGGTTCAGCTGGTGGTAAACGTCGAAGCCCTCTTGGTCAGGGAAAGCTCGGAGCCCCGATATCTGTGGTGCTGTAGATGCGCTGCCAATGGCCGGGGAGGAGCAGCAAGAGCTTGACTGGCTGGCACTTTTGGTGTGGGAGCAATCGTCCGATGTTCGTGATTTTCGGGTGTTCTTTTCAGTGGGAGCCCAGGTGCAGCGGGTGGTAAACGTCGAAGCCCTGTTCGTCAGGGAAAGTCCAGAGCCCTGATGTCTGTGGTGCTGTAGATGCGCTGGGAATGGCCGGTGAGGAGCAGCAAGAGCTTGACTGGCTGGCACTTTTGGTGTGGGAGCAATTGTACGACGTTTTTGATTTTTTAGGGTTTTTTTTTCAGTGGATAACCAGGTGCAGCTGGTGGTAAATGTCGAAGCCCTGTTGGTCAGGGAAAGCCCGGAGCCCCGATGTCTGTGGTGCTGTAGATGCGCTGGGAATGCCCGGTGAGGAGCAGCTAGAGCTTGACTGTCTGGCACTTTCGGTGTGGGAGCAATTGTCCGACGTTCGTGATTTTTCGGGGTTTTATTTCAGTTGGCGCCCAGGTGCAGCTGGTGGTAAACTTCGAAGCCCTGTTGGTCAGGGAAAGCCCGGAGCCGCGATGTCTGTGGCGCTGTAGATGCGCTGGGAATGGCTGGTGAGGAGCAGCAAGAGCTTGACTGGCTGGCACTTTTGCTGTGGGAGGAATCGTCCGACGTTCGTGATTTTTCTTTTATTTTTTTCAGCGGGCGCCCAATTTCAGCTGGTGGTAAACGTCGAAGCCCTGTTGGTCAGGGAAAGCGCAGAACCCCGATGTCTGTGGTGCTGTAGATGCACTGCCAAAGTCCGGTGAGTAGCAGCAAGAGTTTAAGTTGCTGGCACTTTTGGTGTGGGAGCAATCGTCCGATGTTCGTGATTTTTCGGGGTTTTATTTCAGTGGGCGCCCAGGTGCAGCTGGTGGTAAATGTCGAAGCCCTGTTTGTCAGGGAAAGCCCAGAGCCCCGATGTCTGTGGTGCTGTAGATGCACTGGGAATGGGAGGTGAGGAGCAGCAAGAGCTTGAGTTGCTGGCACTTTTGGTGTGGGAGCAATCGTCCGACGTTCGTGATTTTTCGGGGTTTTATTTCAGTGGGAGCCCAGGTGCAGCTGGTGGTAAACGTCGAAGGCCTGTTGGTCAGGGAAAGCCCGGAGCCCCGATGTCTGTGGTGCTGTAGATGCGCTGCCAATGGCCGGTGAGTAGCAGCAAGAGCTTGAGTTGCTGGCACTTCAGGTGTGGGAGCAATCGTGCGATGTTCGTGATTTTTCGGGGTTTTACTTTCAGTGGGTGCCCAGGTTCAGCGAGTGGTAAACGTCGAAGCCCTGTTGGTCAGGGAAAGCCCGGAGCCCCGATGTCTGTGGTGCTGTAGATGCGCTGGGAATGGGCGGTGAGGGGCAGCAAGAGCTTGACTGGCTGGCACTTTTGGTGTGGGAGCAATCGTCCGATGTTCCTGATTTTTCGTTTATTTTTTTCAGTGGGCGCCCAGGTGCAGCTGGTGGTAAACGTCGAAGCCCTGTTATTCAGGGAAAGCGCAGAACCCCGATGTCTGTGGTGCTGTAGATGCGCTGGGAATGGGCGGTTAGGAGCAGCAAGAGCTTGACAGGCTGGCACTTTTGGTGTGGGAGCAATCGTCCGACGTTCGTGATTTTTCAGGGTTTTATTTCAGTTGGCGCCCAGGTGCAGCTGGTGGTAATCGTCGAAGTCCTGTTGTTCAGGGAAAGCCCAGAGCCACGGTGTCTGTGGTGCTGTAGATGCGCTGGGAATGGGCGGTGAGGAGCAGCATGAGCTTGACTGGCTGGCACTTTCGGTGTGGGAGCAATCTTCTGATGTTCGTGGTATTTCGTTTATTTTTTCCAGTGAGCGCCCAGGTTCAGCTGGTGGTAAACGTCGAAGCCCTGTTTGTCAGGGAAAGCCCGGAGCCCCGATATCTGTGGTGCTGTAGATGCGCTGCCAATGGCCGGGGAGGAGCAGCAAGAGCTTGACTGGCTGGCACTTTTGGTGTGGGAGCAATCGTCCGACGTTCGTGATTTTTCGTTTATTTTTTTCAGTGGGCGCCCAGGTGCAGCTGGTGGTAAATGTCGAAGCCTGGTTCGTTAGAGAAAGCCCGGAGCCCCGATGTCTGTAGTGCTGTAGATGCGCTGGGAATGGCCGGTGAGTAGCAGCAAGAGCTTGAGTTGCTGGCACTTTCGGTGTGGGAGTAATCGTCCGACGTTCGTGATTTTTCATTTATTTTTTTCAGTGGGAGCCCAGGTGCAGCTGGTGGTAAACGTCGAAGCCCTGATCGTCACGGAAAGTCCAGAGCCCTGATGTCTGTGGTGCTGTAGATGCGCTGGGAATGGCCGGTGAGGAGCAGCAAGAGCTTGACTGGCTGGCACTTTTGGTGTGGGAGCAATCGTCCGACGTTCGTGATTTTTCATTTATTTTTTTCAGTGGGCGCCCAGGTTCTGCTGGTGGTAAACGTCGAAGCCCTGTTGTTCAGGGAAAGCGGAGAACCCCGATGTCTGTGGTGCTCTAGATGCACTGCCAAAGTCCGGTGAGTAGCAGCAAGAGCTTGAGTTGCTGGCACTTTCGGTGTGGGAGCAATTGTCCGACGTTCGTGATTTTTCGGGGTTTTATTTCAGTGGGCGCCCAGGTGCAGCGGGTGGTAAACGTCGAAGCCCTGTTGGTCAGGGAAAGCGTAGAGCCCCGATGTCTGTGGTGCTGTAGATGCGCTGGGAATGGCTGGTGAGGAGCAGCAAGAGCTTGACTGGCTGGCACTTTGGGTGTGGGAGCAATCGTCCGACGTTTGTGATTATTCGGGGTTTTTTTTCAGTGGGAGCCCAGGTGCAGCTGGTGGTAACAGTCAAAGCCCTGTTGGTCAGGGAAAGCCCGGAGCCCCGATGTCTGTGGTGCTGTAGATGCGCTGCCCATGGCCGCTGAGGAGCAGCAAGAGCTTGTGTTGCTGGCACTTTTGGTGTGGGAGCAATTGTCCGACGTTCGTGATTTTTCGGGGTTCTTTTCAGTGGGCGCCCAGGTTCAGCTGGTGGTAAACGTCGAAGCCCTGATCGTCAGGGAAAGTCCAGAGCCCTGATGTCTGTGGTGCTGTAGATGCGCTGGGAATGGGCGGTGAGGAGCAGCAAGAGCTTGACAGGCTGGCATTTAAGGTGTGGCAGGAATCGTCCAACGTTTGTGATTTTTCGGGGTTTTTTTTCAGTGGGCGCCCAGGTGCAGCTGGTGGTAAACATCGAAGCCCTGTTGGTCAGGGAAAGCCCGGAGCCCCGATGTCTGTGGTGCTGTACATGCGCTGCCAATGGCCGGTGAGCAGCAGCAAGAGCTTGACTGGCTGGCACTTTCGGTGTGGGAGCAATCGTCCGTCGTTTTTAATTTTTCAGGGTTTTTTTTCAGTGGGCGCCCAGGTTCAGCTGGTGGTAAACTTCTGAGCCCTGTTGGTCAGGGAAAGCCCGGAGCCCCGATGTCTGTCGTGCTGTAGATGCGCGGCCAATGGCCGGTGAGGAGCAGCAAGAGCTTGACAGGCTGGCACTTTCGGTGTGGGAGCAATCGTCCGACGTTCGTGATTTTTCGGGGTTTTTTTTTAGTGGGAGCCCAGGTGCAGCTGGTGGTAAACGTCGAAGCCCTGTTGGTCAGGGAAAGCTCGGAGCCCCGATGTCTGTCGTGCTGTAGATGCGCGGCCAATGGCCGGTGAGGAGCAGCAAGAGCTTGACTGGCTGGCACTTTCGGTGTGGGAGCAATCGTCCGACGTTTGTTATTTTTCGGGGTTTTATTTCAGTGGGCGCCCAGGTGCAGCTGGTGGTAAATGTCGAAGCCCTGTTGGTCAGGGAAAGCCCGGAGCCCCGATGTCTGTGGTGCTGTAGATGCGCTGGGAATGGGAGGTGAGTAGCAGCAAGAGCTTGACTGGCTGGCACTTTCGGTGTGGGAGCAATTGTCCGACGTTTGTGATTTTTCGTTTATTTTTTTCAGTGGGCGCCCAGGTGCAGTGGGTGGTAAACGTCGAAGCCCTGTTCATCAGGGAAAGCCCGGAGCCCCGATGTCTGTGGGGCTGTAGATGGGCTGGCAATGGCCGGTGAGGAGCAGCAAGAGCTTGACTGGCTGGCACTTTCGGTGTGCGATCAATCGTCCGACGTTCATGATTTTTGGGGGTTTTATTTCAGTGGGAGCCCAGGTTCAGCTGGTGGTAAACGTCGAAGCCCAGTTGGTCAGGGAAAGCCCGGAGCCCCAATGTCTGTGGTGCTGTAGATGCGCTGGGAATGGGAGGTGAGTAGCAGCAAAAGCTTGAGTTGCTGGAACTTTCAGTGTGGGAGCAATCGTCCGACGTTCGTGATTTTTCGGGGTTTTATTTCAGTGGGCGCCCAGGCTCAGCTGGTGGTAAATGTCGAAGCCCTGTTGGTCAGGTAAATCCCGGAGCCCCGATGTCTGTGGTGCTGTAGATGCGCTGCCAATGGACGGTGAGGAACAGCAAGAGCTTGACTGTCTGGCACTTTCGGTGTGGGAGCAATCTTAGGACGTTTGTGATTTTTGGGGATTTTTATTCACTGGGCGCCCAGGTTCAGCTGGTGGTAAACGTTGAAGCCCTGTTGGTCAGGGAAAGCCCGGAGCCCCGATGTCTGTGCTGCTGTAGATGTGCTGCCTATGGCCGGTGAGGAGCAGCAAGAGCTTGACTGGCTGGCACTTTCGGTGTGGGAGCAATCGTCCGACGTTTTTGATGTTTCAGGGTTTTTTTTCAGTGTGCGCCCAGCTGCAGCTGGTGGTAAACGTCGAAGCCCTGTTGGTCAGCGAAAGCCCGGAGCCCCGATGTCTGTGGTGCTGTAGATGCGCTGGGAATGGCTGGTGAGGAGCAGCAAGAGCTTGACAGGCTGGCACTTTCGGTGTGGGAGCAATCGTCCGACGTTTTTGATGTTTCAGGGTTTTTTTTCAGTGTGCGCCCAGCTGCAGCTGGTGGTAAACGTCGAAGCCCTGTTGGTCAGGGAAAGCCCGGAGCCCCGATGTCTGTAGTGCTGTAGATGCGCTGGGAATGGCCGGTGAGGAGCAGCAAGAGCTTGACTGGCTGGCACTTTCTGTGTGGGTGCAATCGTCCGACGTTCGTGATTTTTCGGGGTTTTATTTCAGTGGGCGCCCAGGTGCAGCTGGTGGTAAATGTTGAAGCCCTGTTGGTCAGGGAATGCCCGGAGCCCCGATGTCTGTGGTGCTGTAGATGCGCTGGGAATGGCTGGTGAGGAGCAGCAAGAGCTTGACTGTCTGGCACGTTGGGTGTGGGAGCAATCGTCGGACGTTTGTGATTTTTGGGGATTTTTATTCACTGGGCGCCCAGGTTCAGCTGGTGGTAAACGTCGAAGCCCTCTTGGTCAGGGAAAGCTCGGAGCCCCGATATCTGTGGTGCTGTAGATGCGCTGCCAATGGCCGGGGAGGAGCAGCAAGAGCTTGACTGGCTGGCACTTTTGGTGTGGGAGCAATCGTCCGATGTTCGTGATTTTTCGGGGGTTCTTTTCAGTGGGAGCCCAGGTGCAGCGGGTGGTAAACGTCGAAGCCCTGTTGGTCAGGGAAAGTCCAGAGCCCTGATGTCTGTGGTGCTGTAGATGCGCTGGGAATGGCCGGTGAGGAGCAGCAAGAGCTTGACTGGCTGGCACTTTTGGTGTGGGAGCAATTGTCCGACGTTTTTGATTCTTTAGGGTTTTTTTTTCAGTGGATAACCAGGTGCAGCTGGTGGTAAATGTCGAAGCCCTGTTGGTCAGGGAAAGCCCGGAGCCCCGATGTCTGTGGTGCTCTAGATGCGCTGGGAATGCCCGGTGAGGAGCAGCTAGAGGTTGACTGTCTGGCACTTTCGGTGTGGGAGCAATTGTCCGACGTTCGTGATTTTTCGGGGTTTTATTTCAGTTGGCGCCCAGGTGCAGCTGGTGGTAAACTTCGAAGCCCTGTTGGTCAGGGAAAGCCCGGAGCCCCGATGTCTGTGGTGCTGTAGATGCGCTGGGAATGGCTGGTGAGAAGCAGCATGAGCTTGACTTGCTGGCATTTAAGGTGTGGCAGGAATACTCTGATGTTCGTGATATTTCGTTTATTTTTTTTAGTGGGCGCCCATGTGCAGCTGGTGGTAAACGTCGAAGCCCTGTTGGTCAGGGAAAGCCCGGAGCCCCGATGTCTGTGGTGCTGTAGATGGGCTGCCAAATTCCGGTGAGGAGCAGCAAGAGCTTGACTGGCTGGCACTTTTGGTGTGGGAGCAATCGTCCGACGTTCGTGATTTTTCGGGGTTTTTTTTTCCAGTGGGCACCCAGGTGCAGCTGGTGGTAAATGTCGAAGCCCGGTTCGTCAGGGAAAGCCCGGAGCCCCGATGTCTGTGGCGCTGTAGATGCGCTGGGAATGGCTGGTTGGAAGCAGCATGAGCTTGACTGGCTGGCACTTTTGGTGTGGGAGCAATCGTCCGACGTTCGTGATTTTTCGGGGTTTTTTTTTCCAGTGGGCACCCAGGTGCAGCTGGTGGTAAATGTCGAAGCCTGGTTCGTCAGGGAAAGCCCGGAGCCGCGATGTCTGTGGTGCTGTAGATGCGCTTCCAGTGGCCGGTGAGGAGCAGCAAGAGCTTGAGTTGCTGGCATTTTCGGTGTGGGAGCAATCGTCCGATGTTCGTGATTTTTCGGGGTTCTTTTCAGTGGGCGCCCAGGTGCAGCTGATGGTAAAAGTCGAAGCCCTGTTGGTCAGGGAAAGCCCGGAGCCCCGATGTCTGTGGTGCTGTAGATGCGCTGCCAATGGCCGGTGAGGAACAGCAAGAGCTTGACTGGCTGGCACTTTCGGTGTGGGATCAATCGTCCAACGTTTTTGATTTTTCAGGGTTTTTTTTTCAGTGGGCAACCAGGTGCAGCTGGTGGTAAACGTCGAAGCCCTGTTGGTCAGGGAAAGCCCGGAGCCGCGATGTCTGTGGCGCTGTAGATGCGCTGGGAATGGCTGGTGAGGAGCAGCAAGAGCTTGACTGGCTGGCACTTTTGCTGTGGGAGCAATCGTCCGACGTTCGTGATTTTTCTTTTATTTTTTTCAGCGGGCGCCCAGGTTCAGCTGGTGGTAAACGTCGAAGCCCTGTTGGTCAGGGAAAGCGCAGAACCCCGATGTCTGTGGTGCTGTAGATGCACTGCCAAAGTCCGGTGAGTAGCAGCAAGAGTTTAAGTTGCTGGCACTTTTGGTGTGGGAGCAATCGTCCGATGTTCGTGATTTTTCGGGGTTTTATTTCAGTGGGCGCCCAGGTGCAGCTGGTGGTAAATGTCGAAGCCCTGTTTGTCAGGGAAAGCCCAGAGCCCCGATGTCTGTGGTGCTGTAGATGCGCTGGGAATGGCCGGTGAGGAGCAGCAAGAGCTTGACTGGCTGGCACTTTCGGTGTGGGAGCAATCGTCCGACGTTTGTGTTTTTTTCGGGTTTTTTTTTTAATGGGCACCCATGTTCAGCTGGTGGTAAACGTCGAAGTGCTGTTAGTCAGGGAAAGTCCGGAGCCCAAATGTCTGTGGTGCTGTAGATGCGCTGGGAATGGGCGGTGATTAGCAGCAAGAGCCTGACTGGCTGGCACTTTCGGTGTGGGAGAAATCGTCCGATCTTCGTGATTTTTCAAGGTTTTTTTTCAGTGGGTGCCCAGGTGCAGCTGCTGGTAAACGTCTAAGCCCTGTTGGTCATGGAAAGCCCGGAGCCCCGATGTCTGTGGTGCTGTAGATGCGCTGGGTATGGGCAGTGAGCAGCAGCAAGAGCTTGTGTTGCTGGCACTTTCAATGTGGGAGCAATCGTCCGATGTTCCTGATTTTTAGGGGTTTTTTTCAGTGGGCGCCCAGGTGCAGCTGGTGGTAAACGTCGAAGCCCTGTTGGTCAGGGAAAGCCCGGAGCCCCGATGTCTGTGGTGCTGTAGATGCGCTGCCAATGGCCGGTGAGGAGCAGCAAGAGCTTGACTGGCTGGCACTTTTGGTGTGGGAGCAATCGTCCGACGTTCGTGATTTTTCGGGGTTTTTTTTTCCAGTGGGCACCCAGGTGCAGCTGGTGGTAAATGTCGAAGCCCGGTTCGTCAGGGAAAGCCCGGAGCCGCGATGTCTGTGGTGCTGTAGATGCACTGCCAAAGTCCGGTGAGTAGCAGCAAGAGCTTGACTGTCTGGCACTTTTGGTGTGGGAGGAATCGTCCGACGTTTGTTATTTTTCGGGGTTTTATTTCAGTGGGCGCCCATTTGCAGCTGGTGGTAAACATCGAAGCCCTGTTGGTCAGGGAAAGCCCGGAGCCGCGATGTCTTTGGTGCTGTAGATGTGCTGCCAATGGCCGGGGACAAGCAGCAAGAGCTTGATAGGCTGGCACTTTCGGTGTGGCAGGAGTCGTCGGACGTTTTTGATTTTTCGGGATTTTTTTTTAGTGGGAGCCCAGGTTTAGCTAGTGGTAAACGTCGAAGCCCTGTTGGTCAGGGAAAGCCCGGAGCCGTGATGTCTGTGGTGCTGTACATGCGCTGCCAATGGGAGGTGAGGAGCAGCAAGAGCTTGACTGTCTGGCACTTTTGGTGTGGGAGCAATCGTCCGACGTTTTTGATTTTTCAGGGTTTTTTTTCAGTGGGCAACCAGGTGCAGCTGGTGGTAAATGTCAAAGGCCTGTTGGTCAGGGAAAGCCCGGAGCCGCGATGTCTGTGGTGCTGTAGATGCGCTGGGAATGGGCGGTCAGGAGCAGGAAGAGCTTGTGTTGCTGGCACTTTCGGTGTGGGAGCAATCGTCCGATGTTCATGATTTTTCGTTTATTTTTTTCAGTGGGTGCCGAGGTGCAGCGGGTGGTATAACGTCAAAGCCCTGTTGGTCAGGGAAAGCCCGGAGCCCCGATGTCTGTGGTGCTGTAGATGCGCCGCCAATGGCCGGTGAGGAGCACAAAGAGCTTGACTGGCTGGCACTTTCGGTGTGGGAGCAATCGTCTGATGTTTGTGATTTTGGGGGTTTTTTTTTTCAGTGGGTGCCCAGGTGCAACTGGTGGTAAACGTCGAAGCCCTGTTGGTCAGGGAAAGCCCGGAGCCCCGATGTCTGTGGTGCTGTAGATGCGCTGGGAATGGCCGGTGAGGGGTAGCAAGAGCTTGAGTTGCTGGCACTTTTGGTGTGGGAGCAATCGTCCGACGTTCGTGATTTTTCGGGGTTTTATTTCAGTGGGAGCCCAGGTGCAGCTGGTGGTAAACGTCGAAGCCCTGTTGGTCAGGGAAAGCCCGGAGCCCCGATGTCTGTGGTGCTGTAGATGCGCTGGGAATGGCCGGTGAGGGGTAGAAAGAGCTTGAGTGGCTGGCACTTTTGGTGTGAGAGCAATCGTCCGACGTTCGTGATATTTGGGGATTTTTTTTCCAGTGGGCGCCTAGGTTCAGCTGGTAATAAACTTCTAAGCCCTGTTGGTCAGGGAACGCCCGGAGCCCCGATGTCTGTGGTGCTGTAGATGCGCTGGGAATGGAAGGTGAGGAGCACCTACAGCTTGACTGGCTGGCAATTTCGGTGTGGGAGCAATCGTCCGACGCTCGTGATTTTTCGGGGTTCTTTTCAGTGGGCGCCCAGGTTCAGTTGGTGGTAAATGTCGAAGGCCTGTTGGTCAGGGAAAGCCCGGAGCCCCGATGTCTGTGGTGCTGTAGATGCGCTGCCAATGGCTGGGGAGGAGCAGCAAGAGCTTGACTGGCTGGCACTTTCGGTGTGGGAGCAATTGTCCGACGTTTTTGATTTTTTAGGGTTTTTTTTTCAGTGGGCGCCCATGTGCAGCTGGTGGTAAATGTCGAAGCCCTGTTGGTCAGGGAAAGCCCGGAGCCCCGATGTCTGTGGTGCTGTAGATGCGCTGGGAATGGCCGGTGAGGAGCAGCAAGAGCTTGACTGGCTGGCACTTTCGTTGTGGGAGCAATCGTCCGACGTTCGTGATTTTTCGGGCTTTTATTTCAGTGGGCGCCCAGGTGCAGCTGGAGGTAAACGTCGAAGCCCTGTTGGTCAGGGAAAGCCCGGAGCCCCGATGTCTGTGGCGCTGTAGATGCGCTGGGAATGGCTGGTTAGAAGCAGCATGAGCTTGACTGGCTGGCACTTTTGGTGTGGGAGCAATCGTCCGACGTTCGTGATTTTTCGGGGTTATTTTCAGTGGGAGCCCAGGTGCAGATGGTGGTAAACGTCGAAGCCCTGTTGGTCAGGGAAAGCCCGGAGCCCCGATGTCTGTGGTGTTGTAGATGCACTGCCACTGTCCGGTGAGGAGCAGCAAGAGCTTGACTGGCTGGCACTTTGGGTGTGGGAGCAGTCGTCCGACGTTCGTGATTATTCGGGGTTTTATTTCAGTGGGCGCACAGGTGCAGCTGGTGGTAAACGTCGAAGCCCTGTTGGTCAGGGAAAGCCCGGAGCCGTGATGTCTGTGGTGCTGTACATGCACTGCCAAAGTCCAGTGAGGAGCAGCAAGAGCTTGAGTTGCTGGCACTTTCTGTGTGGGAGGAATCGTCCGACGTTTGTGATTTTTCGGGGTTTTATTTCAGTGGGCGCCCAGGTTCAGCTGGTGGTAAACATCGAAGCCCTGTTTGTCAGGGAAAGCCCAGAGCCCCGATGTCTGTGGTGCTGTAGATGCGCTGCCAGTGGCCGGTGAGGAGCAGCAAGAGCTTGACTGGCTGGAACTTTCGGTGTGGGAGCAATTGTCCTATGTTCGTGATTTTTCGGGGTTCTTTTCAGTGGGAGCCCAGGTTCAGCGAGTGGTAAACGTCGAAGCCCTGTTGGTCAGGGAAAGCCCGGAGCCCCGATGTCTGTGGTGCTGTAGATGCGCTGCCAAAGTCCGGTGAGGAGCAGCAAGAGCTTGAGTTGCTGGCACTTTCGGTGTGGGAGCAATCGTCCGATGTTCGTGATTTTTCGGGGTTCTTTTCAGTTGGCGCCCAGGCTCAGCTGGTGGTAAACGTCGAAGCCCTGTTGGTCCGGGAAAGCCCAGAGCCCCGATGTCTGTGGTGCTGTAGATGCGCTGCCAATGGCCGGTGAGGAACAGCAAGAGCTTGACAGGCTGGCACTTTCGGTGTGGGATCAATCGTCCGACGTTTTTGATTTTTCAGGGTTTTTTTTTCAGTGGGCAACCAGGTGCAGCTGGTGGTAAACGTCGAAGCCCTGTTTGTCAGGGAAAGCCCAGAGCCCCGATGTCTGTGGTGCTGTAGATGCGCTGGGAATGGCTGGTGAGGAGCAGCAAGAGCTTGAGTTGCTGGCACTTTTGGTGTGGGAGCAATCGTCCGACGTTCGTGATTTTTCGGGGTTTTATTTCAGTGGGTGCCCAGGTGCAGCTGGTGGTAAACGTCGAAGCCCTGTTTGTCAGGGAAAGCCCGGAGCCCCGATGTCTGTGGTGCTGTAGATGCGCTGGGAATGGCTGGTGAGGAGCAGCAAGAGCTTGACTGGCTGGCACTTTCGGTGTGGGAGCAATCGTCCGACGTTCGTGATTTTTCGGGGTTCTTTTCAGTGGGGGCCCAGGTGCAGCTGGTGGTAAATGTCGAAGCCCTGTTGGTCAGGGAAAGCCCGGATCCCCGATGTCTGTCGTGCTGTAGATGCGCTGGGAATGGCTGGTGAGAAGCAGCATGAGCTTGACTGGCTGGCACTTTCGGTGTGGGAGCAATCGTCCGACGTTCGTGATTCTTCGGGGTTTTTTTTCAGTGGGTAACCAGGTGCAGCTGGTGGTAAATGTCGAAGGCCTGTTGGTCAGGGAAAGCCCGGAGCCCCGATGTCTGTGGTGCTGTACATGCGCTGCCAATGGCCGGGGAGGAGCAGCAAAAGCTTGACTGGCTGGCACTTTCGGTGTGGGAGCAATCGTCCGACGTTCGTGATATTTGGGGATTTTTTTTCCAGTGGGCGCCCAGGTTCAGCTGGTAGTAAACTTCTAAGCCCTGTTCGTCAGGGAAAGCCCAGAGCCCCGATGTCTGTGGTGCTGTAGATGCGCTGGGAATGGCCGGTGAGGAGCAGCTAGAGCTTGACAGGCTGGCACTTTCGGTGTGGGAGCAATCGTCCGACGTTTGTGATTTTTTGTGTTTTTTTTCAGTGGGCACCCAGGTGCAGCTGGTGGTAAACGTCGAAGCCCTGTTGGTCAGGGAAAGCCCGGAGCCCCGATGTCTGTGGTGCTGTAGATGCGCTGGGAATGGCTGGTGAGGAGCAGCTAGAGCTTGACAGGCTGGCACTTTTGGTGTGGGAGCAATCGTCCGACGTTTGTGATTTTTTGTGTTTTTTTTCAGTGGGCACCCAGGTGCAGCTGGTGGTAAACGTCGAAGCCCTGTTGGTCAGGGAAAGCCCGGAGCCCCGATGTCTGTGGTGCTGTAGATGCACTGCCAAAGTCCGGTGAGTAGCAGCAAGAGCTTGAGTTGCTGGCACTTTTGGTGTGGGAGCAATCGTCCGACGTTTGTGATTTTTCGGGGTTCTTTTCAGTGGGAGCCCAGGTGCAGCTGGTGGTAAACGTCGAAGCCCTGTTTGTCAGGGAAAGCCCGGAGCCCCGATGTCTGTGGTGCTGTACATGCGCTGCCAATGGCCGGTGAGGAGCAGCAAGAGCTTGACTGGCTGGCACTTTCGCTGTGGGAGCAATCGTACGACGTTCGTGATTTTTCGTTTATTTTTTTCAGTGGGCGCCCAGGTTCAGCTGGTGGTAAACGTCGAAGCCCTGTTCGTCAGGGAAAGCCCAGAGCCCTGATGTCTGTGGTGCTGTAGATGCGCTGCCAATGGCCGGTGAGGAGCAGCAAGAGCTTGACTGGCTGGCACTTTTGGTGTGGGAGCAATCGTCCGATGTTCATGATTTTTCGTTTATTTTTTTCAGTGGGCGCCCAGGTGCAGCTGGTGGTAAATGTCGAAGCCCTGTTGGTCAGGGAAAGCCCGGAGCCGTGATGTCTGTGGTGCTGTAGATGCACTGCCAAAGTCCGGTGAGGAGCAGCAAGAGCTTGAGTTGCTGGCACTTTCTGTGTGGGAGGAATCGTCCGACGTTCGTGATTTTTCGGGGTTTTACTTTCAGTGGGCGCCCAGGTTCAGCTGGTGGTAAAGGTCGAAGCCCTGTTCGTCAGGGAAAGCCCGGAGCCCCGATGTCTGTGGTGCTGTAGATGCGCTGGGAATGGGCGGTGAGGAGCAGCAAGAGCTTGAGTTGCTGGCACTTGAGTTGCTGGCATTAAAAGTGGGTCCCCAGCGATAAGAAATAGAGTTCCTAGTGGACTCTGGAGCAGAAAGATCTACTGTTCAAAAATTGCCCCGGGGGTGTGGGACATCCTCGGAGAAAGTAGAAGTTATTGGAGCAAAAGGAGAGCCTTTTGGGGTTCCCGTAATAAAAAATGTGGTTTTGGAAAGTGATTCTAAATTTGGGGTGGGGTCCTTGCTGTTAGTGCCTGAGGCGGACTATAACTTATTGGGCAGAGATTTAATGATAGAATTAGGGATTGGCTTAGAAGTCATAAAAAATGAACTAAGAATTAAGTTGTGTCCTTTACGGACAGTTGATGAGGGGAAAATAAACCCTGAGGTATGGTACACTCCGGAGACCATTGGAAAATTGGATATTGAACCTTTTTCAGTGACAATAAGAAACCCAGAAATACCAGTGAGAATAAAACAATACCCCCTACCGATGGAGGGGAGACAGGGATTGAAACCTGAGATTCAAAGGTTAATTGAAAAAGGAATATTAGAACCTTGCATGTCCCCTTTTAACACCCCCATCTTACCTGTAAAGAAACCTGATGGGACATACAGATTAGTGCATGATTTACGAGAAATTAACAAACGAACGGTTACCAGATTCCCTGTAGTGGCAAACCCTCATACACTTTTAAGCCAGCTGGGCCCCAATGATCAGTGGTATAGTGTAATTGATTTAAAGGATGCCTTCTGGGCATGCCCCTTAAAGAAAGATTGCAGGGATTATTTTGCTTTTGAATGGGAAGACCCGGACACTTACAGAAAACAACAATTACGGTGGACCGTTTTACCTCAAGGGTTCACCGAGTCTCCAAATTTGTTTGGACAGGCATTAGAACAAATATTGAGGGGGTACGAATTAGGTGGGGGGGTGACCCTTGTCCAGTATGTGGACGATTTACTGTTGGCCGGCAGCGATGAGGAGGCAGTTAGGGAGGAGAGTATTAGGTTGTTAAATTTTTTAAGTTTACAGGGATTAAAGGTGTCGAAATCAAAACTGCAATTTGTCGAAAAGGAAGTGAAATATTTAGGGCACAGATTGAGTAAAGGAACTAAGAAGTTAGACCCAGAAAGAGTTCAGGGCATATTATCATTGCCGGCTCCAAAAACTAAGAGACAGATCAGACAATTGCTGGGCCTTTTGGGATATTGTAGACAATGGATTGAAGGCTATAGTAGGAAAGTAAAATTTTTATATGCTAAGATATCTAAGGATGGCCTATTAAAATGGTCTAAGGATGATGATGAACAATTGGAAGTTTTAAAAATGGATTTGGTAAACACTCCTGTTTTGAGTTTACCGGATGTCAAGAAACCATTTTATTTATTTATTAATGTTGATGAAGGAACAGCATATGGGGTGTTAGTGCAAGAATGGGCAGGGAAGAAAAAGCCTGTAGGATACCTTTCTAAATTGTTAGACCCTGTAAGCAGAGGATGGCCTATCTGCCTACAAGCTATAGTGGCTGCGGCTCTGCTAGTGGAAGAGGCTCACAAAGTTACCTTTGGGGGAGAACTGAAAGTATTATCACCCCACAATATTAGAGGAATTTTACAACAGAAAGCTGAAAAGTGGATTACTGATGCCAGGCTCCTGAAGTACGAGGGTATCCTGATATCTTCACCTAAACTAGAACTTGAAGTTACTGGTTTACAGAATCCAGCACAATTTCTGTACGGGGAACCGTCAGAGGAGATAACTCATGATTGCCTGCACACTATTGAAGAACAAGCCAAAATTAGACCAGATTTGGAGGAAGAAGAGCTAGAGGATGGGGAAAAACTTTTTGTAGATGGATCTTCCCGGGTAATAGAGGGGAAAAGAAAATCAGGATATGCGATAATTAATGGAAAAACATTTAAGGTAATAGAATCAGGGCCCCTGAGTCCCAGTTGGTCGGCTCAAGCATGCGAGTTATACGCAGTTTTAAGAGCTTTACAATTATTAGAAGGAAAAATCGGCACCATCTATACGGATTCCAAATATGCCTTTGGAATAGTGCATACATTTGGGAAAATTTGGGAAGAAAGAGGCTTAATAAATTCCCAGGGAAAGGGATTGGTTCATCAGGAGTTAATAATTGAAATTTTGCAGGCTTTACGGAGGCCGGTAGGAATAGCAGTGGTCCATTTAAAAGGGCATCAGCGGGGATTAACTCCACTGACAAGGGGAAACAATCTAGCAGATCAAGAAGCAAAACGAGCGGCTTTAATGATCTTCAAGGAAAAGAAAGATAGAAAGTTTCCTTGCAAGGATTGTTGGAAGAGCACACTTCATTGTAGCTGTGCGAATCCTAATTATCAGTTTTGTTGTGCGCATGGGGAAGAGTACCACCTGTACAGCTTCACTGTGCAGGAGAAAGACAAGTTAGTCCGAATGGGGGCAAGGGAAGTCAAATCTGGAGAATGGGAACTTCCTGATGGACGAGAGGTCATTTCAAAAACTATGGCTATAAGAATCATGCGCAAGTACCATGAAAACACCCACTGGGGGGTTCAAGCACTAGTAGATCAATTTGCCATAAAATATGCTTGCATTGGGGTATATAATATAGCAAAAAGAATAATTGGAGATTGCCTAATTTGCCAAAAAGTGAACAAGCACCAATTAAGAGAAAGACCATTAGGGGGAAGAGATTTGGCTCACCGACCCTTCGCCAAAATTCAGATAGACTTCACCGAACTACCGAAAGTAGGCAGGTATAGATATTTGTTGGTAATAATAGATCATTTAACACACTTTGTAGAAGCATTTCCAACAGTCAGGGCCACTGCCCAAACGGTGACAAAACTATTGCTTGAAAATGTGATACCTAGGTATGGCTCTATTGAAACTATTGACTCTGATAGGGGACCACATTTTGCTTCAAAAATCATAAAAGAAGTTTTTACTGCTTTGGGGACCAAGTGGGAATATCATACACCCTGGCACCCACAGAGTTCGGGAAAAATAGAGCGGGTAAACGGTGAGATAAAGAAACAACTGACCAAATTAATGATGGAGACCAAATTATCTTGGGTAAAATGCCTTCCCTTAGCCTTATTAAATATTAGAATCCAACCTCACACGGATGTGGGAATCTCCCCTTTCGAAATGTTATATGGAATGCCTTATGATTTGGAGGTTCCCCGAGATCATCCCCAGGCTGAAAATTTACAACTGAAACAGTACATAATCCAACTCATGTCTATGAGGAAACAATTGCGAGATAAAGGCTTAGCAGTACAAAGGCCTCCGTTGGACATTGCAATACACAATATACAACCTGGAGATAACGTTTTAATTAGGCCATGGAAGGAGTCCTCACTAACTCCCCGCTGGGAAGGGCCTTATCTTGTTTTACTCACTACAGAAACCGCCATCCGGACTGCTGAACGGGGGTGGACCCATGCCAGCCGGGTAAAAGGACCCATCTCCGAGGAGCAGTGGGAGAGCTCTGGAGACCCGAATACCTTGAAATTAAAACTGCGAAGAAAAAGACAGACTAATAAATTGAACTGAGCAATGAACATGTATCGGTAAGGCGGAGACGCTTCGCTTGTTAACCTTTTTTTTACAGAAGAACCACACTTGGAGACCTGGAAAATACATGGATACGTAAGGACTATATTGAAATCAGAATTGTGGTTGTAATTGTAATTATCATTATATATATGAGCCTTTAAGAAAAGTGATGTGTCACATAGTTCATATTAATTGTAGCAATAAGTTTGGTAGTAGCAGGGAAGGAACTTACATATCTTTGGAAGTGCCGAAAACAGGAGTAGCCTCGTTTAAACAATTTAAAAATAAAATACCAAAGTGCTACTCCCAGGAGAATCGGGAGCCGAACAGAAAATAAATAAGTGAGGGCCGATTCACTGTCACATTTCTCCTGAAGATTGTCCTTGCCACCAAGAAGATGACATTCCTCGTAGCTCGAAGCAACCGAGTTGACGAGCGAGGTGGAGGGACAAGGTGCTGTGGAGAACTGACCCCTGTCACTGCAGATGATTTAAAGGCCCTCCAAGTGAAAAGGCCCCGAGGTTCCAAATGGGAAAAAGGCACTAGTCAAATTGGCTTAAAACAAAATTGGAGGCTTCACCCTTTTCGGTACGTCCTGACTATTCTGTTTTTAATGTTACCACAAACATGGGGGAAACGGAGCCACCAAGCTCATCAGCCATTCGAATGGACACTGCATCAAGTGGGCATTGATGATGATAAAGTCATACAAACTATAATAACTCCAGGGGCCCCTGCCTTTAAGACCACTCTGTGTCAGTTAGCGCCAGTAGATGGAGCGTGTAAAAATGAAGGTACACCATTTTATCTATGCCCGAGCTCTAACCCTGGGAAATCGTATTGTAACCAACCAGGACAACATTTTTGCGCATACTGGGGTTGTGAAACAATTGCTAACCGGTGGATTCCAGAGCCTGGAAAAGATCCCTTCTTGAAGGTATCTTGGGCCCCTTATGGATGTAAGCCGCAAGTGGTACGTACACTGGATAGAAGTGGGTCTGTCAGTATCGCAAAGTGGAGTTGCAACTACTGGCACTTGAATGTGACCCGACCTCAGGACCCTAGCTGGCTAGTAGGAAGAACTTGGGGAGTTCGTTATAATAAGGAACTAGGGCAAGATAGAGGTGGGCTAATACACATTAAAAAGAAACCAGCCTCGAATGATCCACTGCCAGTAGGCCCCAAGCAGGTCCTGACTGATGATTTGGCTAAGAAAACAGACCCCGACCAGACATTGACTGATAGTTTGGTCAAGGAAACAGAGGGTGATGTAACGAAAGTTATTGTAATGAATAGTACCCAAGCCATCCAAACCCCTGACGAAAACTCTGGGGATAACCCTCTTTGGAAACTGATGCAAGCCAGTTACCTGGTATTAAACCACACAAACCCAAATTAAATCACACAAACCACACAAACACAAACATTGCTGGGTGTGTTGCGATACTAGACCTCCCTTCTATGAGGCAATAGGCATCCACTCAAAGGCGAAAAGGGTAAATGGTTCAAACCCAACACAATGTTTATGGGATTCTGAAGGTCGAAAACCAGGCCTGACGATGCAACATGTATCGGGACAAGGGAGATGTATTGGGAATGTACCCCCAGAGAAAAATAAATTATGCAAGATAAGAGCTTCCCTGAAAGGGAAGCCCCCTGCTGATTGGCTAATACCAGCCCGTAACACCAAATGGATCTGCTCCAAAACTGGAATCACTCCCTGTTTATCTCTTAAATTGTTCAACGAATATGAGGAATATTGCATCCAAGTGATGATAATCCCCCGGATCATATACCACCCTGAGGAATTTGTGCATAATAACCAGAATACCCAGAGTCACCACTTACAGAAACGAGAACCATTTACCTTTACGGCTTTGACAATAGCCACTTTGATAGCTGTAGGAGCAACAGGCGCGGGCACAGGAATAACGTCATTGGTCCAACAAAATCAGAAATTTCAATCACTTAGAATAGCAGTAGACGAAGACTTGGTAAGAATTGAACAATCAATAACTGCCTTGGAAAAATCTGTTAGATCATTATCAGAGGTGGTGCTACAAAACCGAAGGGGGTTAGATTTAATGTTTCTACAACAAGGTGGGCTATGTGCTGCCTTGGGAGAACAATGTTGTGTATATGCTGATCACACAGGGATTGTAAGGGATACTATGACAAAACTTCGGGAAGGCCTAGAAAAACGAAAACGAGAACAAGAAACGCAACAAAGCTGGTATGAGTCCTGGTTTAACCACTCTCCTTGGCTTACCGCATTACTATCTACCATTGCAGGACCCTTGATTATATTAATACTGGTATTAACTTTTGGACCCTGTATATTCAATAGAGTAGTTACAATTGTAAAAAACAGATTGGAAGCAGCTCATTTGATGCTTATGAGAGCCAAGCATGAACCTCTGGGAGGAATACCGGAGGTGGAGGAGACCCTCATTTTGAGCCAGCAGGTGCTTAAGCGATTTGATGAACAAAATAGTGAAAAGAAAAAGGGGGGATTGTAATAAACTGTGAGCTGTTTGTTCATCAAACCTTGTCAGAACAATGGAGAGTTATATGAAATACACAAAGTCGGCCACAAGAAAGTTACATTAAATACACAAGGTCAGCCACAGGCACCTGGCTATGTAAAAACGGCATGCAGGACTGCGAAAGGAGGGAGCGGGGGGGGGCTCATAAAGATGAAGGGTATAAAACCAGTAACTTTCTAACCATATAGTTTGAAGAAGCAATTAGTGGGAGGGGGAAGTCTGGTTTGGAGCAAGAAACAGTCTCACATTATCTCGAGGGAGGGAGGGAGTGATTAAAAGGAGCAAGGATTCGAGAACAGGATGGCACCCATCACATAAATCTCCTTGTTCAAGAAGGACACGAATCGGCTCAGACTGATAAGGACACTGCCAACTTGTGGGAACAGCACATTCCAGGCAAAGGTGAAAAGTACACCGTGAAGAAGACCTACGGCCTTCCTCCCAAAAGACCCCCGAAGACCCTCGCCCACAATTCCTGGGAGAATTTGCGCAAGCGCGAAGGACTGATAAGCTAATTAGCATACGAAGCGAGAGTAGGTGGGTTTAGGTAATGAATATGTATAAGCATCAACGGAATATTTATTGTTTTTACTGTATAAGAATGGGGCGGTTTGCTATCTCGGCGCGCGCCGTTGGCGGAGCAGGAGACTCCCCGGCCGCCCAGCGCTGTTTTGCTTACTGGTCGCTTGCTTTAATAAACCAAATTTTTAATTGGCCAATCTCTGTCAGTTAATTGGACAAAGAGGGCAGATAAACTATAACAGCAGGACGCCATTTTATGGGGGCAGGATGCCATTTTGGGGGGGTAGAAGGCCCAGTTGTGGGGCAGGGGGCCACTTTCGGGGGCAAGAGAGCATTTTGGGGGGCAGGACGCCATTTTGGGGGGTAGAAGGCCCAGTTATGGGGCAGGAGACCACTTTCGGGGGCGAGAGCGCATTTTGTGGGGCAAGGAGGCCATTTTGGGGGTCGCCCCACCCACGGCGAGGGAGGACCCGAGACACCCAATCGCGGCGAGGGACGACCCGAGACACCCAATGGCGGCGAGGGAAGACCTCCGGTGTCCAATGGCGGCAAGGTGAGACCCGAGTGAGCTCCGCCCCCCACCCCCCCAGCTTATGGGCGGGGCCACGTTGGGTTGGCCAACCTGGTTGAGCTCTCAAGACCCGCGATGGCCCCGCCCACGGCGGCCATCTTGGGACAGAACGCTGGGCAGAGATGAGAGGCGGGAAGGGGCCCAGGGGAGTTTTTACTCGTGGCCCATGCCGCGCTGGCAAAGCAGCGCCGTCCCCTCCTCTTCCTCGGAGGAAGGGGGTGGGCGGGGCTTCCTCCCGGCACGGGGCCGTCCGCGGGGGCTCAGCCCTCGTCGCTGCCGGAGACGCTGGCCATGGCGTAGGCGCCGGCGTCGTCCTTGTCGTGCAGCCCCTTCCAGTGAACGCCGCCTGGCCGGGGGAGGGGGGCGGGGCCTAGGCGGGGGGTGCAGCCGCGATGGCCCCGCCCCCTCAGTGAAAAACCGGGTGGCCCTGCCCCCTTCCCGGTTTTATATCGCTCGATGTTAAGCTTGGGAAGAGGGAGGGGTGGAGGGAGGTTATCTTGTTCTCTGTCTCATTATCTTGCTGTTTGTAGTAATAAATGAATAGTTTTCCCCAAGTCGAGTCTGTTTTGCCCGTGACGGTAAATTTAAGGATTTCTCCCTGTCCTTATCTCAAACCTCGAGCCGTTTTTCCTTACATTATCTCCCCCTGTTCTCTCGGAGGGTGGGAGGAGTGAGAGAGAGACTGCGTAGTCTGGTCCTGATCGGGGCTGAACTACGACAGTGTTACTTTCTTAAACATTCTCCAAACCCATAGGTACAGCACAATAGTTAATATTAATAAAACCCCTAAGCTAATCAATAAGATCACAACGGGGCGCACCATAGTATTAAGGATCCCTGTTGCCTCTGTCCCAGCCCCACTCATGCCCTGAGTACATTTCCATTTTGTGCATAACCACAGTGGCCAAGTTTAAGCCCGACCGTTTAAAAGGTGGTCCCATGCTTCCTGTAAACCCAAGGGAGGCGTGAGACCACGGCCATTTGGTGTCCTTTTGATTACAAGTTAGTGGTAAGATGCAGGAAAATATTGTAAGCCCAATCACAATTCCAATTAAACAATTGGTCATTTTAGGATTTAGTTGGTCTAGTGGATTAGTACAGCTACTTCTGTAGATAATGTACTGCCTTTGGTGACCTGCTAAAATGGGTTTTATATTTCCTATAATAAAATGACAAATAAGATATAAACTGCACCGATGACAGATTTGGGCGAGATTAGTTACTGGCCGGTCCCGGTTTCTTTGTCCGGTATCGTTTGCTGTGGTGTCCCTCCGGTTCACTACTGCACTGTTCCCGCCCTTATCCGTTCGAACGAGTTTAAGTCTCAAGTCTTCGTTGTTGTCTGGAGTTACTTTCCACAAGGTTGCAGAGGCTCTCTTGATCCGAGTATGGTGTATCCAGGAGTTCTGTCCCTTTACCTTAATTGCCGTGTAGGTGGAGAGGAGGACTTGAAAAGGTCCGGCCCACTGTGGTTCCAGAGTTTTTTCTGTAAGAGACTTAACATATACATAGTCCCCTGGTTGTATATCGTGAACAGGCCCATCCAGACCCCTACGACGTGTTCCCATTGCATGTTTTTCAATTCTTTTTAATTGTTTGTTTAGTGCCACCATATAGGAGGTCATTATTTCTTCACCAATTTGTGAAGACGTTCCCTTTTGTACCCCATAGGGTCGTCCATATAGAATTTCGAATGGACTAAGCCCTTCTCTTGCTCTTGGTCTGGTTCGTATTCGTATAAGAGCTAATGGTAAAGTTAGATTAGTTTCCTGACCCAACTTGACAATCTGTTGTTTGATTACGTGATTCATTTTCTCCACCTGGCCACTTGATTGTGGTCGGTAAGAGATATGTAATTGCCACTCTATCCCTAGATGGTGGCTAATTGCTTGTACTATTCTGGACACAAAATGTGGTCCTCTATCCGAGGGCATTACTGCTGGGACTCCAAACCTAGGTACTATTTCCTGGAGCAGTATTTTGGTTACTTCCCAGGCTTTAGCAGTTCCGCACGGGAAAGCTTCTGGCCAGCCTGAAAAGGTATCCGTAAGTACTAATAAGTATCGATACCCCCCTTTTCTAGGGAGTTCTGAGAAATCAATCTGCCAACGTTGTCCCGGACCATTCCCCTTTCCGATTTTTTCAAGTTTCGGCCCTTTTACAACTTTAGGATTAGTCTGGAGACAAAGATCACATTGTTGAGTTACTTGTCTAACGGTAGTGTCTAAGTTTCACGCTATTATGTTCCTGATGAGATCTTTATATAGGGCTTCTGCCCCCCCCTCCCCCCAGTGTCTTTTTCTATGTTCTTCTCGGACTACTGACCATATCATGTAGGAGGGAATTACTACCCTCCCGTGTGAGGGGTAGTAATTGGCCCACCCTTCCTCATTATATGACCCCTTTAGATCATTAATAAGTTTGCCGACTTCCTTTGTGTATTCTGGTTTACCTTCTAGAAATACCTGTCCATCAGGTATTAGCGCACCCTCTACCTTGATTGTTTCTCTAGCTGCTTGTTTTGCTTCCCTATCTGCCAGCTCATTTCCTCTTTCCAATTCTGTGCTCACTTTCTGGTGTGCTTTAATATGCATAATTGCCACCTTTTTGGGAAGCTGGACTGCATTCAGGATTTTCAAAATCCCTTCTGCGTGTTTGATGGTTTTTCCATGAGAATTTAACAGTCCTCTTTCCTTCCATATTGCTCCATGGGCATGTACCACCCCAAAGGCATATTTAGGGTCAGTCCAAATGTTTACAGTCCTTCCCTGGGCTCTCTCCAGGGCTCAGGTAAGGGCTATGATCTCGGCCTTTTGGGCTGAGACGTCGGCTGATAGTGGCCTGGACTCTATCACCTTTTCAAAAGTGGTAACAGCATATCCGGAATGTCGCCTTCCATTTAACATATAGCTGCTTCCATCGGTGAACCAATGTTCGGCTCCATCGACAGGGACATCTTTAAGATCCGTTCGACTAGAATACATGGTTTCAATTGTTTCCAAGCAGTCATGACTCACCGGCTCCCCGATGTTCCCATCAAGGAATGAGGCCGGATTGATGATGTTTGTGGTCACGATTTCAACATCATCCTGTTCAACCATTATAGCTTGATATTTCAGGAACCTTTGTGGGGAAAGCCAATGCCCTCCTTTTGCTTCAAGGACCGCAGATACAGTCTGGGAAACTAGGACAGTCATTTTCTGGCCTAGAGTGAACTTTCAGGCTTCTTGAATGTTTAGAATGACAGCTGCTACTGCTCTCAGACAGCTGGGCCACTGTCGCAGTTCAGCCCTGATCAGGACCAGACTACACAGTCTCTCTCTCGCTCCCCCCACCCTCCGAGAGAATAGGGGGAGATGATATAAGAAAAACGGCTCGAGGTTTGAGATAAGGACGGGAAGAAATTTGTAAAGTTACCGTTACAGGCAAAACAGACTCGACTTGGGGAAAAACACTCATTTATTTCTAAAACTAGCAGGAGAATGAGACAGGGAACAAGATAACCTCCCCCCACTCCTCCCTCTTCCCGGGCTTAACATTATCTCTACTACCTTCCCCTCCCGAGCGGCATGGAGGGGGGGGTCGGGGGCGGTGGGGGGGGGAATGGGGGTCGCAGTCAGTTCATCACGCGTTGTTTTACGCCTCTGTGTCATCGTTGGGGGAAAAACTACTTGCATTCCTCCTCTGCTCCAGCGTGGGGTCCCTCCCACGGGCCACAGTCCTCCGTGAAACTGCCCCGGCATGGGTCATCTCTTCCACAGGGTGCAGTCCCTCTAGAACAGCTGTCCCAGCGGGCCCTCCACGGGGCACAGTCTCCTTCAGGCCTCTACCTGTTCCGGCGTGGGGTCCTCCACAGGCTGCAGGTGGACCTCTGCCCCTCCGTGGACCTCCATGGGCTGCAGGGGGACAACCTGCTCCACCATGGTCGTCACCACGAGTTGCAGAGGAATCTTGGCCAGAAGCCATATTACTCCTCCCCCTCCTTCTTCACTGACCTTGGCGTCTGCAGCCGTTCCTCACAACAGGCTGGCAGACGCCTCTCAGGATCCTTTTTACATCTTATTCACTTCAACTGCTCCTCTCCACTTCTTGCAGCCAGGCCGGGCCGAGTTGGGCCCAGTCGGCTGCCCGGCGGGAGGCCAGAGGGTGAGGCCTGCAAGGCCCACAAGGCTCGCGCTTCCCCCTCTCTGCCCCCCGCTCAGCTGCTTCACATCTCTCCCTTTTTTTTTTTCTGTTTCCCCCTTCTTAAATATGTTATAGCAGAGGCATTATCACAGAACATTCTGCTACCAATTGGCTCGGCCTTGGCCAGCAGTGGGTCCGCCCTAGGCCCGGCCAAGTCCACTGAACAAAGGGGAGCGACTTCTAGCAGTTTCCTACAGAAGCTACCACCTTAGCACCCCCCCACTAACAAAACCAGAACAGCCACCCTTTCGCAGCGGCATCCAGCTGTTTGGAGAAGTATGCTACCGCCCGTCTGTATGGTCCCAAATCTTGTGCCAATATTCCTAGTGCCATTCCTTGTTTTTCGTGGGAAAATAGAAAAAATGGCTTACTCACATCAGGAAGTCCCAATGCTGATGCCGACATCAGGGCTTTCTTCAGCTGATGGAAGGCTCGATCTGACTCAGCATCCCACTGGAGATCCTTTTGGTTAGCTGCTATCAGGGAATAGAGTGGCTTAACAGGCAGACCATAATCACATATCCAAAGTTGGCACCACCCCGTCATTCCTAAGAATGTCCGTAGTTCCTTTATAGTTTGTGGTCGGGGGCTTTGGCATATGGCCTCTTTCCGGGCTTGTCCTAGGATCCGTTGTCCGGCACTGATCTCGTACCCCAGGTACGTGACCTGGGGTTGTAACAACGCCTGTGCCTTTTTCTTAGAAACCCGATATCCCTGTAGTCCCATGAAATTTAACAGACTCACGGTCCAAATGACACAGGATTCTTTGGTTCTGGTTGCAATAAGAAGGTCGTCTACATACTGTAACACCTTCCCTTCTTCTGAAGGTGGTTCCCATGATTCCAAGTCCTTTGCTAGCTGATTCCTCAAAACTGTGGGGCACGAGAAGTGCCTGCTCCGGAGGCTTCTTGCGAGCAGCGCTAAAAGCACGCGAACATCGCGTTTCTGTGCTTTCCTGAACAGCTTGCGCTGGGACAGTTACAGCCGTGTTTTGCAAGCTGTCCGGGGTTCTGAGGCACTAAAAGTGCGGATGTGTGGCGACTGTGCAAGACGAGAACCGGCTGCTCTGAAAGCCCTTCCTGCTCGTCACGTACGCTTTCTAGCAGCTCTACGGACACACACGCGTCAGCCTCTTCACTGTCCTACACAGCTAGCACGCTGGCAGTTACCGTCAACTTGGAAGCAGCCGCGCAGAAGGCACTCGCCCTGCAACCGGCGAACAGCGCACATTCGCGGCTACACGCGAGCTGGCCGCACCCGGAGCTTTCGCGGCTCTTCTCTCGCTCTTTCCCGCAGAGCTCCGGCGATGCACAACTCGAACCGCGAAAGCCGCAATGAGCTTTGTGCAAGCTGCGCAGAAGAAACAAGGCACTAAACCGGCAAATGTCCAGCTAATCTCCAACGTGAAAAGGCTCAGCAAGGAAAGCTCTTGCTAACAGCCCAGAAGCATTGCGACGCTTCTCTGGATGATTTGCCCACCAACACTTCACATCAGCTCAAGCCGGCTGCCCGGAGGAAAAGAGGCTAGGAAAGATCGTAGCAGGCACGGTTGTTGCTGCACGAGAAGTGCCTGCTCCGGAGGCTTCTTGCGAGCAGCGCTAAAAGCACGCGAACATCGCGTTTCTGTGCTTTCCTGAACAGCTTGCGCTGGGACAGTTACAGCCGTGTTTTGCAAGCTGTCCGGGGTTCTGAGGCACTAAAAGTGCGGATGTGTGGCGACTGTGCAAGACGAGAACCGGCTGCTCTGAAAGCCCTTCCTGCTCGTCACGTACGCTTTCTAGCAGCTCTACGGACACACACGCGTCAGCCTCTTCACTGTCCTACACAGCTAGCACGCTGGCAGTTACCGTCAACTTGGAAGCAGCCGCGCAGAAGGCACTCGCCCTGCAACCGGCGAACAGCGCACATTCGCGGCTACACGCGAGCTGGCCGCACTCGGAGCTTTCGCGGCTCTTCTCTCGCTCTTTCCCGCAGAGCTCCGGCGATGCACAACTCGAACCGCGAAAGCCGCAATGAGCTTTGTGCAAGCTGCGCAGAAGAAACAAGGCACTAAACCGGCAAATGTCCAGCTAATCTCCAACGTGAAAAGGCTCAGCAAGGAAAGCTCTTGCTAACAGCCCAGAAGCATTGCGACGCTTCTCTGGATGATTTGCCCACCAACACTTCACATCAGCTCAAGCCGGCTGCCCGGAGGAAAAGAGGCTAGGAAAGATCGTAGCAGGCACGGTTGTTGCTGCACGAGAAGTGCCTGCTCCGGAGGCTTCTTGCGAGCAGCGCTAAAAGCACGCGAACATCGCGTTTCTGTGCTTTCCTGAACAGCTTGCGCTGGGACAGTTACAGCCGTGTTTTGCAAGCTGTCCGGGGTTCTGAGGCACTAAAAGTGCGGATGTGTGGCGACTGTGCAAGACGAGAACCGGCTGCTCTGAAAGCCCTTCCTGCTCGTCACGTACGCTTTCTAGCAGCTCTACGGACACACACGCGTCAGCCTCTTCACTGTCCTACACAGCTAGCACGCTGGCAGTTACCGTCAACTTGGAAGCAGCCGCGCAGAAGGCAGTCGCCCTGCAACCGGCGAACAGCGCACATTCGCGGCTACACGCGAGCTGGCCGCACTCGGAGCTTTCGCGGCTCTTCTCTCGCTCTTTCCCGCAGAGCTCCGGCGATGCACAACTCGAACCGCGAAAGCCGCAATGAGCTTTGTGCAAGCTGCGCAGAAGAAACAAGGCACTAAACCGGCAAATGTCCAGCTAATCTCCAACGTGAAAAGGGTCAGCAAGGAAAGCTCTTGCTAACAGCCCAGAAGCATTGCGACGCTTCTCTGGATGATTTGCCCACCAACACTTCACATCAGCTCAAGCCGGCTGCCCGGAGGAAAAGAGGCTAGGAAAGATCGTAGCAGGCACGGTTGTTGCTGCACGAGAAGTGCCTGCTCCGGAGGCTTCTTGCGAGCAGCGCTAAAAGCACGCGAACATCGCGTTTCTGTGCTTTCCTGAACAGCTTGCGCTGGGACAGTTACAGCCGTGTTTTGCAAGCTGTCCGGGGTTCTGAGGCACTAAAAGTGCGGATGTGTGGCGACTGTCCAAGACGAGAACCGGCTGCTCTGAAAGCCCTTCCTGCTCGTCACGTACGCTTTCTAGCAGCTCTACGGACACACACGCGTCAGCCTCTTCACTGTCCTACACAGCTAGCACGCTGGCAGTTACCGTCAACTTGGAAGCAGCCGCGCAGAAGGCAGTCGCCCTGCAACCGGCGAACAGCGCACATTCGCGGCTACACGCGAGCTGGCCGCACTCGGAGCTTTCGCGGCTCTTCTCTCGCTCTTTCCCGCAGAGCTCCGGCGATGCACAACTCGAACCGCGAAAGCCGCAATGAGCTTTGTGCAAGCTGCGCAGAAGAAACAAGGCACTAAACCGGCAAATGTCCAGCTAATCTCCAACGTGAAAAGGGTCAGCAAGGAACGCTCTTGCTAACAGCCCAGAAGCATTGCGACGCTTCTCTGGATGATTTGCCCACCAACACTTCACATCAGCTCAAGCCGGCTGCCCGGAGGAAAAGAGGCTAGGAAAGATCGTAGCAGGCACGGTTGTTGCTGCACGAGAAGTGCCTGCTCCGGAGGCTTCTTGCGAGCAGCGCTAAAAGCACGCGAACATCGCGTTTCTGTGCTTTCCTGAACAGCTTGCGCTGGGACAGTTACAGCCGTGTTTTGCAAGCTGTCCGGGGTTCTGAGGCACTAAAAGTGCGGATGTGTGGCGACTGTGCAAGACGAGAACCGGCTGCTCTGAAAGCCCTTCCTGCTCGTCACGTACGCTTTCTAGCAGCTCTACGGACACACACGCGTCAGCCTCTTCACTGTCCTACACAGCTAGCACGCTGGCAGTTACCGTCAACTTGGAAGCAGCCGCGCAGAAGGCAGTCGCCCTGCAACCGGCGAACAGCGCACATTCGCGGCTACACGCGAGCTGGCCGCACTCGGAGCTTTCGCGGCTCTTCTCTCGCTCTTTCCCGCAGAGCTCCGGCGATGCACAACTCGAACCGCGAAAGCCGCAATGAGCTTTGTGCAAGCTGCGCAGAAGAAACAAGGCACTAAACCGGCAAATGTCCAGCTAATCTCCAACGTGAAAAGGGTCAGCAAGGAACGCTCTTGCTAACAGCCCAGAAGCATTGCGACGCTTCTCTGGATGATTTGCCCACCAACACTTCACATCAGCTCAAGCCGGCTGCCCGGAGGAAAAGAGGCTAGGAAAGATCGTAGCAGGCACGGTTGTTGCTGCACGAGAAGTGCCTGCTCCGGAGGCTTCTTGCGAGCAGCGCTAAAAGCACGCGAACATCGCGTTTCTGTGCTTTCCTGAACAGCTTGCGCTGGGACAGTTACAGCCGTGTTTTGCAAGCTGTCCGGGGTTCTGAGGCACTAAAAGTGCGGATGTGTGGCGACTGTGCAAGACGAGAACCGGCTGCTCTGAAAGCCCTTCCTGCTCGTCACGTACGCTTTCTAGCAGCTCTACGGACACACACGCGTCAGCCTCTTCACTGTCCTACACAGCTAGCACGCTGGCAGTTACCGTCAACTTGGAAGCAGCCGCGCAGAAGGCACTCGCCCTGCAACCGGCGAACAGCGCACATTCGCGGCTACACGCGAGCTGGCCGCACTCGGAGCTTTCGCGGCTCTTCTCTCGCTCTTTCCCGCAGAGCTCCGGCGATGCACAACTCGAACCGCGAAAGCCGCAATGAGCTTTGTGCAAGCTGCGCAGAAGAAACAAGGCACTAAACCGGCAAATGTCCAGCTAATCTCCAACGTGAAAAGGCTCAGCAAGGAAAGCTCTTGCTAACAGCCCAGAAGCATTGCGACGCTTCTCTGGATGATTTGCCCACCAACACTTCACATCAGCTCAAGCCGGCTGCCCGGAGGAAAAGAGGCTAGGAAAGATCGTAGCAGGCACGGTTGTTGCTGCACGAGAAGTGCCTGCTCCGGAGGCTTCTTGCGAGCAGCGCTAAAAGCACGCGAACATCGCGTTTCTGTGCTTTCCTGAACAGCTTGCGCTGGGACAGTTACAGCCGTGTTTTGCAAGCTGTCCGGGGTTCTGAGGCACTAAAAGTGCGGATGTGTGGCGACTGTGCAAGACGAGAACCGGCTGCTCTGAAAGCCCTTCCTGCTCGTCACGTACGCTTTCTAGCAGCTCTACGGACACACACGCGTCAGCCTCTTCACTGTCCTACACAGCTAGCACGCTGGCAGTTACCGTCAACTTGGAAGCAGCCGCGCAGAAGGCAGTCGCCCTGCAACCGGCGAACAGCGCACATTCGCGGCTACACGCGAGCTGGCCGCACTCGGAGCTTTCGCGGCTCTTCTCTCGCTCTTTCCCGCAGAGCTCCGGCGATGCACAACTCGAACCGCGAAAGCCGCAATGAGCTTTGTGCAAGCTGCGCAGAAGAAACAAGGCACTAAACCGGCAAATGTCCAGCTAATCTCCAACGTGAAAAGGCTCAGCAAGGAAAGCTCTTGCTAACAGCCCAGAAGCATTGCGACGCTTCTCTGGATGATTTGCCCACCAACACTTCACATCAGCTCAAGCCGGCTGCCCGGAGGAAAAGAGGCTAGGAAAGATCGTAGCAGGCACGGTTGTTGCTGCACGAGAAGTGCCTGCTCCGGAGGCTTCTTGCGAGCAGCGCTAAAAGCACGCGAACATCGCGTTTCTGTGCTTTCCTGAACAGCTTGCGCTGGGACAGTTACAGCCGCGTTTTGCAAGCTGTCCGGGGTTCTGAGGCACTAAAAGTGCGGATGTGTGGCGACTGTGCAAGACGAGAACCGGCTGCTCTGAAAGCCCTTCCTGCTCGTCACGTACGCTTTCTAGCAGCTCTACGGACACACACGCGTCAGCCTCTTCACTGTCCTACACAGCTAGCACGCTGGCAGTTACCGTCAACTTGGAAGCAGCCGCGCAGAAGGCAGTCGCCCTGCAACCGGCGAACAGCGCACATTCGCGGCTACACGCGAGCTGGCCGCACTCGGAGCTTTCGCGGCTCTTCTCTCGCTCTTTCCCGCAGAGCTCCGGCGATGCACAACTCGAACCGCGAAAGCCGCAATGAGCTTTGTGCAAGCTGCGCAGAAGAAACAAGGCACTAAACCGGCAAATGTCCAGCTAATCTCCAACGTGAAAAGGGTCAGCAAGGAAAGCTCTTGCTAACAGCCCAGAAGCATTGCGACGCTTCTCTGGATGATTTGCCCACCAACACTTCACATCAGCTCAAGCCGGCTGCCCGGAGGAAAAGAGGCTAGGAAAGATCGTAGCAGGCACGGTTGTTGCTGCACGAGAAGTGCCTGCTCCGGAGGCTTCTTGCGAGCAGCGCTAAAAGCACGCGAACATCGCGTTTCTGTGCTTTCCTGAACAGCTTGCGCTGGGACAGTTACAGCCGCGTTTTGCAAGCTGTCCGGGGTTCTGAGGCACTAAAAGTGCGGATGTGTGGCGACTGTGCAAGACGAGAACCGGCTGCTCTGAAAGCCCTTCCTGCTCGTCACGTACGCTTTCTAGCAGCTCTACGGACACACACGCGTCAGCCTCTTCACTGTCCTACACAGCTAGCACGCTGGCAGTTACCGTCAACTTGGAAGCAGCCGCGCAGAAGGCACTCGCCCTGCAACCGGCGAACAGCGCACATTCGCGGCTACACGCGAGCTGGCCGCACTCGGAGCTTTCGCGGCTCTTCTCTCGCTCTTTCCCGCAGAGCTCCGGCGATGCACAACTCGAACCGCGAAAGCCGCAATGAGCTTTGTGCAAGCTGCGCAGAAGAAACAAGGCACTAAACCGGCAAATGTCCAGCTAATCTCCAACGTGAAAAGGCTCAGCAAGGAAAGCTCTTGCTAACAGCCCAGAAGCATTGCGACGCTTCTCTGGATGATTTGCCCACCAACACTTCACATCAGCTCAAGCCGGCTGCCCGGAGGAAAAGAGGCTAGGAAAGATCGTAGCAGGCACGGTTGTTGCTGCACGAGAAGTGCCTGCTCCGGAGGCTTCTTGCGAGCAGCGCTAAAAGCACGCGAACATCGCGTTTCTGTGCTTTCCTGAACAGCTTGCGCTGGGACAGTTACAGCCGTGTTTTGCAAGCTGTCCGGGGTTCTGAGGCACTAAAAGTGCGGATGTGTGGCGACTGTGCAAGACGAGAACCGGCTGCTCTGAAAGCCCTTCCTGCTCGTCACGTACGCTTTCTAGCAGCTCTACGGACACACACGCGTCAGCCTCTTCACTGTCCTACACAGCTAGCACGCTGGCAGTTACCGTCAACTTGGAAGCAGCCGCGCAGAAGGCAGTCGCCCTGCAACCGGCGAACAGCGCACATTCGCGGCTACACGCGAGCTGGCCGCACTCGGAGCTTTCGCGGCTCTTCTCTCGCTCTTTCCCGCAGAGCTCCGGCGATGCACAACTCGAACCGCGAAAGCCGCAATGAGCTTTGTGCAAGCTGCGCAGAAGAAACAAGGCACTAAACCGGCAAATGTCCAGCTAATCTCCAACGTGAAAAGGCTCAGCAAGGAAAGCTCTTGCTAACAGCCCAGAAGCATTGCGACGCTTCTCTGGATGATTTGCCCACCAACACTTCACATCAGCTCAAGCCGGCTGCCCGGAGGAAAAGAGGCTAGGAAAGATCGTAGCAGGCACGGTTGTTGCTGCACGAGAAGTGCCTGCTCCGGAGGCTTCTTGCGAGCAGCGCTAAAAGCACGCGAACATCGCGTTTCTGTGCTTTCCTGAACAGCTTGCGCTGGGACAGTTACAGCCGTGTTTTGCAAGCTGTCCGGGGTTCTGAGGCACTAAAAGTGCGGATGTGTGGCGACTGTGCAAGACGAGAACCGGCTGCTCTGAAAGCCCTTCCTGCTCGTCACGTACGCTTTCTAGCAGCTCTACGGACACACACGCGTCAGCCTCTTCACTGTCCTACACAGCTAGCACGCTGGCAGTTACCGTCAACTTGGAAGCAGCCGCGCAGAAGGCAGTCGCCCTGCAACCGGCGAACAGCGCACATTCGCGGCTACACGCGAGCTGGCCGCACTCGGAGCTTTCGCGGCTCTTCTCTCGCTCTTTCCCGCAGAGCTCCGGCGATGCACAACTCGAACCGCGAAAGCCGCAATGAGCTTTGTGCAAGCTGCGCAGAAGAAACAAGGCACTAAACCGGCAAATGTCCAGCTAATCTCCAACGTGAAAAGGCTCAGCAAGGAAAGCTCTTGCTAACAGCCCAGAAGCATTGCGACGCTTCTCTGGATGATTTGCCCACCAACACTTCACATCAGCTCAAGCCGGCTGCCCGGAGGAAAAGAGGCTAGGAAAGATCGTAGCAGGCACGGTTGTTGCTGCACGAGAAGTGCCTGCTCCGGAGGCTTCTTGCGAGCAGCGCTAAAAGCACGCGAACATCGCGTTTCTGTGCTTTCCTGAACAGCTTGCGCTGGGACAGTTACAGCCGCGTTTTGCAAGCTGTCCGGGGTTCTGAGGCACTAAAAGTGCGGATGTGTGGCGACTGTGCAAGACGAGAACCGGCTGCTCTGAAAGCCCTTCCTGCTCGTCACGTACGCTTTCTAGCAGCTCTACGGACACACACGCGTCAGCCTCTTCACTGTCCTACACAGCTAGCACGCTGGCAGTTACCGTCAACTTGGAAGCAGCCGCGCAGAAGGCACTCGCCCTGCAACCGGCGAACAGCGCACATTCGCGGCTACACGCGAGCTGGCCGCACTCGGAGCTTTCGCGGCTCTTCTCTCGCTCTTTCCCGCAGAGCTCCGGCGATGCACAACTCGAACCGCGAAAGCCGCAATGAGCTTTGTGCAAGCTGCGCAGAAGAAACAAGGCACTAAACCGGCAAATGTCCAGCTAATCTCCAACGTGAAAAGGCTCAGCAAGGAAAGCTCTTGCTAACAGCCCAGAAGCATTGCGACGCTTCTCTGGATGATTTGCCCACCAACACTTCACATCAGCTCAAGCCGGCTGCCCGGAGGAAAAGAGGCTAGGAAAGATCGTAGCAGGCACGGTTGTTGCTGCACGAGAAGTGCCTGCTCCGGAGGCTTCTTGCGAGCAGCGCTAAAAGCACGCGAACATCGCGTTTCTGTGCTTTCCTGAACAGCTTGCGCTGGGACAGTTACAGCCGTGTTTTGCAAGCTGTCCGGGGTTCTGAGGCACTAAAAGTGCGGATGTGTGGCGACTGTGCAAGACGAGAACCGGCTGCTCTGAAAGCCCTTCCTGCTCGTCACGTACGCTTTCTAGCAGCTCTACGGACACACACGCGTCAGCCTCTTCACTGTCCTACACAGCTAGCACGCTGGCAGTTACCGTCAACTTGGAAGCAGCCGCGCAGAAGGCAGTCGCCCTGCAACCGGCGAACAGCGCACATTCGCGGCTACACGCGAGCTGGCCGCACTCGGAGCTTTCGCGGCTCTTCTCTCGCTCTTTCCCGCAGAGCTCCGGCGATGCACAACTCGAACCGCGAAAGCCGCAATGAGCTTTGTGCAAGCTGCGCAGAAGAAACAAGGCACTAAACCGGCAAATGTCCAGCTAATCTCCAACGTGAAAAGGGTCAGCAAGGAAAGCTCTTGCTAACAGCCCAGAAGCATTGCGACGCTTCTCTGGATGATTTGCCCACCAACACTTCACATCAGCTCAAGCCGGCTGCCCGGAGGAAAAGAGGCTAGGAAAGATCGTAGCAGGCACGGTTGTTGCTGCACGAGAAGTGCCTGCTCGGGAGGCTTCTTGCGAGCAGCGCTAAAAGCACGCGAACATCGCGTTTCTGTGCTTTCCTGAACAGCTTGCGCTGGGACAGTTACAGCCGCGTTTTGCAAGCTGTCCGGGGTTCTGAGGCACTAAAAGTGCGGATGTGTGGCGACTGTGCAAGACGAGAACCGGCTGCTCTGAAAGCCCTTCCTGCTCGTCACGTACGCTTTCTAGCAGCTCTACGGACACACACGCGTCAGCCTCTTCACTGTCCTACACAGCTAGCACGCTGGCAGTTACCGTCAACTTGGAAGCAGCCGCGCAGAAGGCAGTCGCCCTGCAACCGGCGAACAGCGCACATTCGCGGCTACACGCGAGCTGGCCGCACTCGGAGCTTTCGCGGCTCTTCTCTCGCTCTTTCCCGCAGAGCTCCGGCGATGCACAACTCGAACCGCGAAAGCCGCAATGAGCTTTGTGCAAGCTGCGCAGAAGAAACAAGGCACTAAACCGGCAAATGTCCAGCTAATCTCCAACGTGAAAAGGCTCAGCAAGGAAAGCTCTTGCTAACAGCCCAGAAGCATTGCGACGCTTCTCTGGATGATTTGCCCACCAACACTTCACATCAGCTCAAGCCGGCTGCCCGGAGGAAAAGAGGCTAGGAAAGATCGTAGCAGGCACGGTTGTTGCTGCACGAGAAGTGCCTGCTCCGGAGGCTTCTTGCGAGCAGCGCTAAAAGCACGCGAACATCGCGTTTCTGTGCTTTCCTGAACAGCTTGCGCTGGGACAGTTACAGCCGCGTTTTGCAAGCTGTCCGGGGTTCTGAGGCACTAAAAGTGCGGATGTGTGGCGACTGTGCAAGACGAGAACCGGCTGCTCTGAAAGCCCTTCCTGCTCGTCACGTACGCTTTCTAGCAGCTCTACGGACACACACGCGTCAGCCTCTTCACTGTCCTACACAGCTAGCACGCTGGCAGTTACCGTCAACTTGGAAGCAGCCGCGCAGAAGGCACTCGCCCTGCAACCGGCGAACAGCGCACATTCGCGGCTACACGCGAGCTGGCCGCACTCGGAGCTTTCGCGGCTCTTCTCTCGCTCTTTCCCGCAGAGCTCCGGCGATGCACAACTCGAACCGCGAAAGCCGCAATGAGCTTTGTGCAAGCTGCGCAGAAGAAACAAGGCACTAAACCGGCAAATGTCCAGCTAATCTCCAACGTGAAAAGGGTCAGCAAGGAAAGCTCTTGCTAACAGCCCAGAAGCATTGCGACGCTTCTCTGGATGATTTGCCCACCAACACTTCACATCAGCTCAAGCCGGCTGCCCGGAGGAAAAGAGGCTAGGAAAGATCGTAGCAGGCACGGTTGTTGCTGCACGAGAAGTGCCTGCTCCGGAGGCTTCTTGCGAGCAGCGCTAAAAGCACGCGAACATCGCGTTTCTGTGCTTTCCTGAACAGCTTGCGCTGGGACAGTTACAGCCGTGTTTTGCAAGCTGTCCGGGGTTCTGAGGCACTAAAAGTGCGGATGTGTGGCGACTGTGCAAGACGAGAACCGGCTGCTCTGAAAGCCCTTCCTGCTCGTCACGTACGCTTTCTAGCAGCTCTACGGACACACACGCGTCAGCCTCTTCACTGTCCTACACAGCTAGCACGCTGGCAGTTACCGTCAACTTGGAAGCAGCCGCGCAGAAGGCAGTCGCCCTGCAACCGGCGAACAGCGCACATTCGCGGCTACACGCGAGCTGGCCGCACTCGGAGCTTTCGCGGCTCTTCTCTCGCTCTTTCCCGCAGAGCTCCGGCGATGCACAACTCGAACCGCGAAAGCCGCAATGAGCTTTGTGCAAGCTGCGCAGAAGAAACAAGGCACTAAACCGGCAAATGTCCAGCTAATCTCCAACGTGAAAAGGCTCAGCAAGGAAAGCTCTTGCTAACAGCCCAGAAGCATTGCGACGCTTCTCTGGATGATTTGCCCACCAACACTTCACATCAGCTCAAGCCGGCTGCCCGGAGGAAAAGAGGCTAGGAAAGATCGTAGCAGGCACGGTTGTTGCTGCACGAGAAGTGCCTGCTCCGGAGGCTTCTTGCGAGCAGCGCTAAAAGCACGCGAACATCGCGTTTCTGTGCTTTCCTGAACAGCTTGCGCTGGGACAGTTACAGCCGTGTTTTGCAAGCTGTCCGGGGTTCTGAGGCACTAAAAGTGCGGATGTGTGGCGACTGTGCAAGACGAGAACCGGCTGCTCTGAAAGCCCTTCCTGCTCGTCACGTACGCTTTCTAGCAGCTCTACGGACACACACGCGTCAGCCTCTTCACTGTCCGACACAGCTAGCACGCTGGCAGTTACCGTCAACTTGGAAGCAGCCGCGCAGAAGGCAGTCGCCCTGCAACCGGCGAACAGCGCACATTCGCGGCTACACGCGAGCTGGCCGCACTCGGAGCTTTCGCGGCTCTTCTCTCGCTCTTTCCCGCAGAGCTCCGGCGATGCACAACTCGAACCGCGAAAGCCGCAATGAGCTTTGTGCAAGCTGCGCAGAAGAAACAAGGCACTAAACCGGCAAATGTCCAGCTAATCTCCAACGTGAAAAGGCTCAGCAAGGAAAGCTCTTGCTAACAGCCCAGAAGCATTGCGACGCTTCTCTGGATGATTTGCCCACCAACACTTCACATCAGCTCAAGCCGGCTGCCCGGAGGAAAAGAGGCTAGGAAAGATCGTAGCAGGCACGGTTGTTGCTGCACGAGAAGTGCCTGCTCCGGAGGCTTCTTGCGAGCAGCGCTAAAAGCACGCGAACATCGCGTTTCTGTGCTTTCCTGAACAGCTTGCGCTGGGACAGTTACAGCCGTGTTTTGCAAGCTGTCCGGGGTTCTGAGGCACTAAAAGTGCGGATGTGTGGCGACTGTGCAAGACGAGAACCGGCTGCTCTGAAAGCCCTTCCTGCTCGTCACGTACGCTTTCTAGCAGCTCTACGGACACACACGCGTCAGCCTCTTCACTGTCCTACACAGCTAGCACGCTGGCAGTTACCGTCAACTTGGAAGCAGCCGCGCAGAAGGCAGTCGCCCTGCAACCGGCGAACAGCGCACATTCGCGGCTACACGCGAGCTGGCCGCACTCGGAGCTTTCGCGGCTCTTCTCTCGCTCTTTCCCGCAGAGCTCCGGCGATGCACAACTCGAACCGCGAAAGCCGCAATGAGCTTTGTGCAAGCTGCGCAGAAGAAACAAGGCACTAAACCGGCAAATGTCCAGCTAATCTCCAACGTGAAAAGGGTCAGCAAGGAAAGCTCTTGCTAACAGCCCAGAAGCATTGCGACGCTTCTCTGGATGATTTGCCCACCAACACTTCACATCAGCTCAAGCCGGCTGCCCGGAGGAAAAGAGGCTAGGAAAGATCGTAGCAGGCACGGTTGTTGCTGCACGAGAAGTGCCTGCTCCGGAGGCTTCTTGCGAGCAGCGCTAAAAGCACGCGAACATCGCGTTTCTGTGCTTTCCTGAACAGCTTGCGCTGGGACAGTTACAGCCGCGTTTTGCAAGCTGTCCGGGGTTCTGAGGCACTAAAAGTGCGGATGTGTGGCGACTGTGCAAGACGAGAACCGGCTGCTCTGAAAGCCCTTCCTGCTCGTCACGTACGCTTTCTAGCAGCTCTACGGACACACACGCGTCAGCCTCTTCACTGTCCTACACAGCTAGCACGCTGGCAGTTACCGTCAACTTGGAAGCAGCCGCGCAGAAGGCACTCGCCCTGCAACCGGCGAACAGCGCACATTCGCGGCTACACGCGAGCTGGCCGCACTCGGAGCTTTCGCGGCTCTTCTCTCGCTCTTTCCCGCAGAGCTCCGGCGATGCACAACTCGAACCGCGAAAGCCGCAATGAGCTTTGTGCAAGCTGCGCAGAAGAAACAAGGCACTAAACCGGCAAATGTCCAGCTAATCTCCAACGTGAAAAGGGTCAGCAAGGAAAGCTCTTGCTAACAGCCCAGAAGCATTGCGACGCTTCTCTGGATGATTTGCCCACCAACACTTCACATCAGCTCAAGCCGGCTGCCCGGAGGAAAAGAGGCTAGGAAAGATCGTAGCAGGCACGGTTGTTGCTGCACGAGAAGTGCCTGCTCCGGAGGCTTCTTGCGAGCAGCGCTAAAAGCACGCGAACATCGCGTTTCTGTGCTTTCCTGAACAGCTTGCGCTGGGACAGTTACAGCCGTGTTTTGCAAGCTGTCCGGGGTTCTGAGGCACTAAAAGTGCGGATGTGTGGCGACTGTGCAAGACGAGAACCGGCTGCTCTGAAAGCCCTTCCTGCTCGTCACGTACGCTTTCTAGCAGCTCTACGGACACACACGCGTCAGCCTCTTCACTGTCCTACACAGCTAGCACGCTGGCAGTTACCGTCAACTTGGAAGCAGCCGCGCAGAAGGCAGTCGCCCTGCAACCGGCGAACAGCGCACATTCGCGGCTACACGCGAGCTGGCCGCACTCGGAGCTTTCGCGGCTCTTCTCTCGCTCTTTCCCGCAGAGCTCCGGCGATGCACAACTCGAACCGCGAAAGCCGCAATGAGCTTTGTGCAAGCTGCGCAGAAGAAACAAGGCACTAAACCGGCAAATGTCCAGCTAATCTCCAACGTGAAAAGGCTCAGCAAGGAAAGCTCTTGCTAACAGCCCAGAAGCATTGCGACGCTTCTCTGGATGATTTGCCCACCAACACTTCACATCAGCTCAAGCCGGCTGCCCGGAGGAAAAGAGGCTAGGAAAGATCGTAGCAGGCACGGTTGTTGCTGCACGAGAAGTGCCTGCTCCGGAGGCTTCTTGCGAGCAGCGCTAAAAGCACGCGAACATCGCGTTTCTGTGCTTTCCTGAACAGCTTGCGCTGGGACAGTTACAGCCGTGTTTTGCAAGCTGTCCGGGGTTCTGAGGCACTAAAAGTGCGGATGTGTGGCGACTGTGCAAGACGAGAACCGGCTGCTCTGAAAGCCCTTCCTGCTCGTCACGTACGCTTTCTAGCAGCTCTACGGACACACACGCGTCAGCCTCTTCACTGTCCTACACAGCTAGCACGCTGGCAGTTACCGTCAACTTGGAAGCAGCCGCGCAGAAGGCAGTCGCCCTGCAACCGGCGAACAGCGCACATTCGCGGCTACACGCGAGCTGGCCGCACTCGGAGCTTTCGCGGCTCTTCTCTCGCTCTTTCCCGCAGAGCTCCGGCGATGCACAACTCGAACCGCGAAAGCCGCAATGAGCTTTGTGCAAGCTGCGCAGAAGAAACAAGGCACTAAACCGGCAAATGTCCAGCTAATCTCCAACGTGAAAAGGCTCAGCAAGGAAAGCTCTTGCTAACAGCCCAGAAGCATTGCGACGCTTCTCTGGATGATTTGCCCACCAACACTTCACATCAGCTCAAGCCGGCTGCCCGGAGGAAAAGAGGCTAGGAAAGATCGTAGCAGGCACGGTTGTTGCTGCACGAGAAGTGCCTGCTCCGGAGGCTTCTTGCGAGCAGCGCTAAAAGCACGCGAACATCGCGTTTCTGTGCTTTCCTGAACAGCTTGCGCTGGGACAGTTACAGCCGCGTTTTGCAAGCTGTCCGGGGTTCTGAGGCACTAAAAGTGCGGATGTGTGGCGACTGTGCAAGACGAGAACCGGCTGCTCTGAAAGCCCTTCCTGCTCGTCACGTACGCTTTCTAGCAGCTCTACGGACACACACGCGTCAGCCTCTTCACTGTCCTACACAGCTAGCACGCTGGCAGTTACCGTCAACTTGGAAGCAGCCGCGCAGAAGGCAGTCGCCCTGCAACCGGCGAACAGCGCACATTCGCGGCTACACGCGAGCTGGCCGCACTCGGAGCTTTCGCGGCTCTTCTCTCGCTCTTTCCCGCAGAGCTCCGGCGATGCACAACTCGAACCGCGAAAGCCGCAATGAGCTTTGTGCAAGCTGCGCAGAAGAAACAAGGCACTAAACCGGCAAATGTCCAGCTAATCTCCAACGTGAAAAGGCTCAGCAAGGAAAGCTCTTGCTAACAGCCCAGAAGCATTGCGACGCTTCTCTGGATGATTTGCCCACCAACACTTCACATCAGCTCAAGCCGGCTGCCCGGAGGAAAAGAGGCTAGGAAAGATCGTAGCAGGCACGGTTGTTGCTGCACGAGAAGTGCCTGCTCCGGAGGCTTCTTGCGAGCAGCGCTAAAAGCACGCGAACATCGCGTTTCTGTGCTTTCCTGAACAGCTTGCGCTGGGACAGTTACAGCCGTGTTTTGCAAGCTGTCCGGGGTTCTGAGGCACTAAAAGTGCGGATGTGTGGCGACTGTCCAAGACGAGAACCGGCTGCTCTGAAAGCCCTTCCTGCTCGTCACGTACGCTTTCTAGCAGCTCTACGGACACACACGCGTCAGCCTCTTCACTGTCCGACACAGCTAGCACGCTGGCAGTTACCGTCAACTTGGAAGCAGCCGCGCAGAAGGCAGTCGCCCTGCAACCGGCGAACAGCGCACATTCGCGGCTACACGCGAGCTGGCCGCACTCGGAGCTTTCGCGGCTCTTCTCTCGCTCTTTCCCGCAGAGCTCCGGCGATGCACAACTCGAACCGCGAAAGCCGCAATGAGCTTTGTGCAAGCTGCGCAGAAGAAACAAGGCACTAAACCGGCAAATGTCCAGCTAATCTCCAACGTGAAAAGGCTCAGCAAGGAAAGCTCTTGCTAACAGCCCAGAAGCATTGCGACGCTTCTCTGGATGATTTGCCCACCAACACTTCACATCAGCTCAAGCCGGCTGCCCGGAGGAAAAGAGGCTAGGAAAGATCGTAGCAGGCACGGTTGTTGCTGCACGAGAAGTGCCTGCTCCGGAGGCTTCTTGCGAGCAGCGCTAAAAGCACGCGAACATCGCGTTTCTGTGCTTTCCTGAACAGCTTGCGCTGGGACAGTTACAGCCGTGTTTTGCAAGCTGTCCGGGGTTCTGAGGCACTAAAAGTGCGGATGTGTGGCGACTGTGCAAGACGAGAACCGGCTGCTCTGAAAGCCCTTCCTGCTCGTCACGTACGCTTTCTAGCAGCTCTACGGACACACACGCGTCAGCCTCTTCACTGTCCTACACAGCTAGCACGCTGGCAGTTACCGTCAACTTGGAAGCAGCCGCGCAGAAGGCAGTCGCCCTGCAACCGGCGAACAGCGCACATTCGCGGCTACACGCGAGCTGGCCGCACTCGGAGCTTTCGCGGCTCTTCTCTCGCTCTTTCCCGCAGAGCTCCGGCGATGCACAACTCGAACCGCGAAAGCCGCAATGAGCTTTGTGCAAGCTGCGCAGAAGAAACAAGGCACTAAACCGGCAAATGTCCAGCTAATCTCCAACGTGAAAAGGCTCAGCAAGGAAAGCTCTTGCTAACAGCCCAGAAGCATTGCGACGCTTCTCTGGATGATTTGCCCACCAACACTTCACATCAGCTCAAGCCGGCTGCCCGGAGGAAAAGAGGCTAGGAAAGATCGTAGCAGGCACGGTTGTTGCTGCACGAGAAGTGCCTGCTCCGGAGGCTTCTTGCGAGCAGCGCTAAAAGCACGCGAACATCGCGTTTCTGTGCTTTCCTGAACAGCTTGCGCTGGGACAGTTACAGCCGTGTTTTGCAAGCTGTCCGGGGTTCTGAGGCACTAAAAGTGCGGATGTGTGGCGACTGTCCAAGACGAGAACCGGCTGCTCTGAAAGCCCTTCCTGCTCGTCACGTACGCTTTCTAGCAGCTCTACGGACACACACGCGTCAGCCTCTTCACTGTCCGACACAGCTAGCACGCTGGCAGTTACCGTCAACTTGGAAGCAGCCGCGCAGAAGGCAGTCGCCCTGCAACCGGCGAACAGCGCACATTCGCGGCTACACGCGAGCTGGCCGCACTCGGAGCTTTCGCGGCTCTTCTCTCGCTCTTTCCCGCAGAGCTCCGGCGATGCACAACTCGAACCGCGAAAGCCGCAATGAGCTTTGTGCAAGCTGCGCAGAAGAAACAAGGCACTAAACCGGCAAATGTCCAGCTAATCTCCAACGTGAAAAGGCTCAGCAAGGAAAGCTCTTGCTAACAGCCCAGAAGCATTGCGACGCTTCTCTGGATGATTTGCCCACCAACACTTCACATCAGCTCAAGCCGGCTGCCCGGAGGAAAAGAGGCTAGGAAAGATCGTAGCAGGCACGGTTGTTGCTGCACGAGAAGTGCCTGCTCCGGAGGCTTCTTGCGAGCAGCGCTAAAAGCACGCGAACATCGCGTTTCTGTGCTTTCCTGAACAGCTTGCGCTGGGACAGTTACAGCCGCGTTTTGCAAGCTGTCCGGGGTTCTGAGGCACTAAAAGTGCGGATGTGTGGCGACTGTGCAAGACGAGAACCGGCTGCTCTGAAAGCCCTTCCTGCTCGTCACGTACGCTTTCTAGCAGCTCTACGGACACACACGCGTCAGCCTCTTCACTGTCCTACACAGCTAGCACGCTGGCAGTTACCGTCAACTTGGAAGCAGCCGCGCAGAAGGCAGTCGCCCTGCAACCGGCGAACAGCGCACATTCGCGGCTACACGCGAGCTGGCCGCACTCGGAGCTTTCGCGGCTCTTCTCTCGCTCTTTCCCGCAGAGCTCCGGCGATGCACAACTCGAACCGCGAAAGCCGCAATGAGCTTTGTGCAAGCTGCGCAGAAGAAACAAGGCACTAAACCGGCAAATGTCCAGCTAATCTCCAACGTGAAAAGGCTCAGCAAGGAAAGCTCTTGCTAACAGCCCAGAAGCATTGCGACGCTTCTCTGGATGATTTGCCCACCAACACTTCACATCAGCTCAAGCCGGCTGCCCGGAGGAAAAGAGGCTAGGAAAGATCGTAGCAGGCACGGTTGTTGCTGCACGAGAAGTGCCTGCTCCGGAGGCTTCTTGCGAGCAGCGCTAAAAGCACGCGAACATCGCGTTTCTGTGCTTTCCTGAACAGCTTGCGCTGGGACAGTTACAGCCGTGTTTTGCAAGCTGTCCGGGGTTCTGAGGCACTAAAAGTGCGGATGTGTGGCGACTGTGCAAGACGAGAACCGGCTGCTCTGAAAGCCCTTCCTGCTCGTCACGTACGCTTTCTAGCAGCTCTACGGACACACACGCGTCAGCCTCTTCACTGTCCTACACAGCTAGCACGCTGGCAGTTACCGTCAACTTGGAAGCAGCCGCGCAGAAGGCAGTCGCCCTGCAACCGGCGAACAGCGCACATTCGCGGCTACACGCGAGCTGGCCGCACTCGGAGCTTTCGCGGCTCTTCTCTCGCTCTTTCCCGCAGAGCTCCGGCGATGCACAACTCGAACCGCGAAAGCCGCAATGAGCTTTGTGCAAGCTGCGCAGAAGAAACAAGGCACTAAACCGGCAAATGTCCAGCTAATCTCCAACGTGAAAAGGCTCAGCAAGGAAAGCTCTTGCTAACAGCCCAGAAGCATTGCGACGCTTCTCTGGATGATTTGCCCACCAACACTTCACATCAGCTCAAGCCGGCTGCCCGGAGGAAAAGAGGCTAGGAAAGATCGTAGCAGGCACGGTTGTTGCTGCACGAGAAGTGCCTGCTCCGGAGGCTTCTTGCGAGCAGCGCTAAAAGCACGCGAACATCGCGTTTCTGTGCTTTCCTGAACAGCTTGCGCTGGGACAGTTACAGCCGTGTTTTGCAAGCTGTCCGGGGTTCTGAGGCACTAAAAGTGCGGATGTGTGGCGACTGTGCAAGACGAGAACCGGCTGCTCTGAAAGCCCTTCCTGCTCGTCACGTACGCTTTCTAGCAGCTCTACGGACACACACGCGTCAGCCTCTTCACTGTCCTACACAGCTAGCACGCTGGCAGTTACCGTCAACTTGGAAGCAGCCGCGCAGAAGGCAGTCGCCCTGCAACCGGCGAACAGCGCACATTCGCGGCTACACGCGAGCTGGCCGCACTCGGAGCTTTCGCGGCTCTTCTCTCGCTCTTTCCCGCAGAGCTCCGGCGATGCACAACTCGAACCGCGAAAGCCGCAATGAGCTTTGTGCAAGCTGCGCAGAAGAAACAAGGCACTAAACCGGCAAATGTCCAGCTAATCTCCAACGTGAAAAGGGTCAGCAAGGAAAGCTCTTGCTAACAGCCCAGAAGCATTGCGACGCTTCTCTGGATGATTTGCCCACCAACACTTCACATCAGCTCAAGCCGGCTGCCCGGAGGAAAAGAGGCTAGGAAAGATCGTAGCAGGCACGGTTGTTGCTGCACGAGAAGTGCCTGCTCCGGAGGCTTCTTGCGAGCAGCGCTAAAAGCACGCGAACATCGCGTTTCTGTGCTTTCCTGAACAGCTTGCGCTGGGACAGTTACAGCCGTGTTTTGCAAGCTGTCCGGGGTTCTGAGGCACTAAAAGTGCGGATGTGTGGCGACTGTGCAAGACGAGAACCGGCTGCTCTGAAAGCCCTTCCTGCTCGTCACGTACGCTTTCTAGCAGCTCTACGGACACACACGCGTCAGCCTCTTCACTGTCCTACACAGCTAGCACGCTGGCAGTTACCGTCAACTTGGAAGCAGCCGCGCAGAAGGCAGTCGCCCTGCAACCGGCGAACAGCGCACATTCGCGGCTACACGCGAGCTGGCCGCACTCGGAGCTTTCGCGGCTCTTCTCTCGCTCTTTCCCGCAGAGCTCCGGCGATGCACAACTCGAACCGCGAAAGCCGCAATGAGCTTTGTGCAAGCTGCGCAGAAGAAACAAGGCACTAAACCGGCAAATGTCCAGCTAATCTCCAACGTGAAAAGGGTCAGCAAGGAAAGCTCTTGCTAACAGCCCAGAAGCATTGCGACGCTTCTCTGGATGATTTGCCCACCAACACTTCACATCAGCTCAAGCCGGCTGCCCGGAGGAAAAGAGGCTAGGAAAGATCGTAGCAGGCACGGTTGTTGCTGCACGAGAAGTGCCTGCTCCGGAGGCTTCTTGCGAGCAGCGCTAAAAGCACGCGAACATCGCGTTTCTGTGCTTTCCTGAACAGCTTGCGCTGGGACAGTTACAGCCGTGTTTTGCAAGCTGTCCGGGGTTCTGAGGCACTAAAAGTGCGGATGTGTGGCGACTGTGCAAGACGAGAACCGGCTGCTCTGAAAGCCCTTCCTGCTCGTCACGTACGCTTTCTAGCAGCTCTACGGACACACACGCGTCAGCCTCTTCACTGTCCTACACAGCTAGCACGCTGGCAGTTACCGTCAACTTGGAAGCAGCCGCGCAGAAGGCAGTCGCCCTGCAACCGGCGAACAGCGCACATTCGCGGCTACACGCGAGCTGGCCGCACTCGGAGCTTTCGCGGCTCTTCTCTCGCTCTTTCGCGCAGAGCTCCGGCGATGCACAACTCGAACCGCGAAAGCCGCAATGAGCTTTGTGCAAGCTGCGCAGAAGAAACAAGGCACTAAACCGGCAAATGTCCAGCTAATCTCCAACGTGAAAAGGGTCAGCAAGGAAAGCTCTTGCTAACAGCCCAGAAGCATTGCGACGCTTCTCTGGATGATTTGCCCACCAACACTTCACATCAGCTCAAGCCGGCTGCCCGGAGGAAAAGAGGCTAGGAAAGATCGTAGCAGGCACGGTTGTTGCTGCACGAGAAGTGCCTGCTCCGGAGGCTTCTTGCGAGCAGCGCTAAAAGCACGCGAACATCGCGTTTCTGTGCTTTCCTGAACAGCTTGCGCTGGGACAGTTACAGCCGTGTTTTGCAAGCTGTCCGGGGTTCTGAGGCACTAAAAGTGCGGATGTGTGGCGACTGTGCAAGACGAGAACCGGCTGCTCTGAAAGCCCTTCCTGCTCGTCACGTACGCTTTCTAGCAGCTCTACGGACACACACGCGTCAGCCTCTTCACTGTCCTACACAGCTAGCACGCTGGCAGTTACCGTCAACTTGGAAGCAGCCGCGCAGAAGGCACTCGCCCTGCAACCGGCGAACAGCGCACATTCGCGGCTACACGCGAGCTGGCCGCACTCGGAGCTTTCGCGGCTCTTCTCTCGCTCTTTCCCGCAGAGCTCCGGCGATGCACAACTCGAACCGCGAAAGCCGCAATGAGCTTTGTGCAAGCTGCGCAGAAGAAACAAGGCACTAAACCGGCAAATGTCCAGCTAATCTCCAACGTGAAAAGGCTCAGCAAGGAAAGCTCTTGCTAACAGCCCAGAAGCATTGCGACGCTTCTCTGGATGATTTGCCCACCAACACTTCACATCAGCTCAAGCCGGCTGCCCGGAGGAAAAGAGGCTAGGAAAGATCGTAGCAGGCACGGTTGTTGCTGCACGAGAAGTGCCTGCTCCGGAGGCTTCTTGCGAGCAGCGCTAAAAGCACGCGAACATCGCGTTTCTGTGCTTTCCTGAACAGCTTGCGCTGGGACAGTTACAGCCGTGTTTTGCAAGCTGTCCGGGGTTCTGAGGCACTAAAAGTGCGGATGTGTGGCGACTGTGCAAGACGAGAACCGGCTGCTCTGAAAGCCCTTCCTGCTCGTCACGTACGCTTTCTAGCAGCTCTACGGACACACACGCGTCAGCCTCTTCACTGTCCTACACAGCTAGCACGCTGGCAGTTACCGTCAACTTGGAAGCAGCCGCGCAGAAGGCAGTCGCCCTGCAACCGGCGAACAGCGCACATTCGCGGCTACACGCGAGCTGGCCGCACTCGGAGCTTTCGCGGCTCTTCTCTCGCTCTTTCGCGCAGAGCTCCGGCGATGCACAACTCGAACCGCGAAAGCCGCAATGAGCTTTGTGCAAGCTGCGCAGAAGAAACAAGGCACTAAACCGGCAAATGTCCAGCTAATCTCCAACGTGAAAAGGCTCAGCAAGGAAAGCTCTTGCTAACAGCCCAGAAGCATTGCGACGCTTCTCTGGATGATTTGCCCACCAACACTTCACATCAGCTCAAGCCGGCTGCCCGGAGGAAAAGAGGCTAGGAAAGATCGTAGCAGGCACGGTTGTTGCTGCACGAGAAGTGCCTGCTCCGGAGGCTTCTTGCGAGCAGCGCTAAAAGCACGCGAACATCGCGTTTCTGTGCTTTCCTGAACAGCTTGCGCTGGGACAGTTACAGCCGTGTTTTGCAAGCTGTCCGGGGTTCTGAGGCACTAAAAGTGCGGATGTGTGGCGACTGTGCAAGACGAGAACCGGCTGCTCTGAAAGCCCTTCCTGCTCGTCACGTACGCTTTCTAGCAGCTCTACGGACACACACGCGTCAGCCTCTTCACTGTCCTACACAGCTAGCACGCTGGCAGTTACCGTCAACTTGGAAGCAGCCGCGCAGAAGGCAGTCGCCCTGCAACCGGCGAACAGCGCACATTCGCGGCTACACGCGAGCTGGCCGCACTCGGAGCTTTCGCGGCTCTTCTCTCGCTCTTTCGCGCAGAGCTCCGGCGATGCACAACTCGAACCGCGAAAGCCGCAATGAGCTTTGTGCAAGCTGCGCAGAAGAAACAAGGCACTAAACCGGCAAATGTCCAGCTAATCTCCAACGTGAAAAGGCTCAGCAAGGAAAGCTCTTGCTAACAGCCCAGAAGCATTGCGACGCTTCTCTGGATGATTTGCCCACCAACACTTCACATCAGCTCAAGCCGGCTGCCGGAGGAAAAGAGGCTAGGAAAGATCGTAGCAGGCACGGTTGTTGCTGCACGAGAAGTGCCTGCTCCGGAGGCTTCTTGCGAGCAGCGCTAAAAGCACGCGAACATCGCGTTTCTGTGCTTTCCTGAACAGCTTGCGCTGGGACAGTTACAGCCGTGTTTTGCAAGCTGTCCGGGGTTCTGAGGCACTAAAAGTGCGGATGTGTGGCGACTGTGCAAGACGAGAACCGGCTGCTCTGAAAGCCCTTCCTGCTCGTCACGTACGCTTTCTAGCAGCTCTACGGACACACACGCGTCAGCCTCTTCACTGTCCTACACAGCTAGCACGCTGGCAGTTACCGTCAACTTGGAAGCAGCCGCGCAGAAGGCAGTCGCCCTGCAACCGGCGAACAGCGCACATTCGCGGCTACACGCGAGCTGGCCGCACTCGGAGCTTTCGCGGCTCTTCTCTCGCTCTTTCCCGCAGAGCTCCGGCGATGCACAACTCGAACCGCGAAAGCCGCAATGAGCTTTGTGCAAGCTGCGCAGAAGAAACAAGGCACTAAACCGGCAAATGTCCAGCTAATCTCCAACGTGAAAAGGGTCAGCAAGGAAAGCTCTTGCTAACAGCCCAGAAGCATTGCGACTCTTCTCTGGATGATTTGCCCACCAACACTTCACATCAGCTCAAGCCGGCTGCCCGGAGGAAAAGAGGCTAGGAAAGATCGTAGCAGGCACGGTTGTTGCTGCACGAGAAGTGCCTGCTCCGGAGGCTTCTTGCGAGCAGCGCTAAAAGCACGCGAACATCGCGTTTCTGTGCTTTCCTGAACAGCTTGCGCTGGGACAGTTACAGCCGTGTTTTGCAAGCTGTCCGGGGTTCTGAGGCACTAAAAGTGCGGATGTGTGGCGACTGTCCAAGACGAGAACCGGCTGCTCTGAAAGCCCTTCCTGCTCGTCACGTACGCTTTCTAGCAGCTCTACGGACACACACGCGTCAGCCTCTTCACTGTCCTACACAGCTAGCACGCTGGCAGTTACCGTCAGCTTGGAAGCAGCCGCGCAGAAGGCAGTCGCCCTGCAACCGGCGAACAGCGCACATTCGCGGCTACACGCGAGCTGGCCGCACTCGGAGCTTTCGCGGCTCTTCTCTCGCTCTTTCGCGCAGAGCTCCGGCGATGCACAACTCGAACCGCGAAAGCCGCAATGAGCTTTGTGCAAGCTGCGCAGAAGAAACAAGGCACTAAACCGGCAAATGTCCAGCTAATCTCCAACGTGAAAAGGCTCAGCAAGGAAAGCTCTTGCTAACAGCCAGAAGCATTGCGACGCTTCTCTGGATGATTTGCCCACCAACACTTCACATCAGCTCAAGCCGGCTGCCCGGAGGAAAAGAGGCTAGGAAAGATCGTAGCAGGCACGGTTGTTGCTGCACGAGAAGTGCCTGCTCCGGAGGCTTCTTGCGAGCAGCGCTAAAAGCACGCGAACATCGCGTTTCTGTGCTTTCTGAACAGCTTGCGCTGGGACAGTTACAGCCGTGTTTTGCAAGCTGTCCGGGGTTCTGAGGCACTAAAAGTGCGGATGTGTGGCGACTGTGCAAGACGAGAACCGGCTGCTCTGAAAGCCCTTCCTGCTCGTCACGTACGCTTTCTAGCAGCTCTACGGACACACACGCGTCAGCCTCTTCACTGTCCTACACAGCTAGCACGCTGGCAGTTACCGTCAACTTGGAAGCAGCCGCGCAGAAGGCAGTCGCCCTGCAACCGGCGAACAGCGCACATTCGCGGCTACACGCGAGCTGGCCGCACTCGGAGCTTTCGCGGCTCTTCTCTCGCTCTTTCCCGCAGAGCTCCGGCGATGCACAACTCGAACCGCGAAAGCCGCAATGAGCTTTGTGCAAGCTGCGCAGAAGAAACAAGGCACTAAACCGGCAAATGTCCAGCTAATCTCCAACGTGAAAAGGCTCAGCAAGGAAAGCTCTTGCTAACAGCCCAGAAGCATTGCGACGCTTCTCTGGATGATTTGCCCACCAACACTTCACATCAGCTCAAGCCGGCTGCCCGGAGGAAAAGAGGCTAGGAAAGATCGTAGCAGGCACGGTTGTTGCTGCACGAGAAGTGCCTGCTCCGGAGGCTTCTTGCGAGCAGCGCTAAAAGCACGCGAACATCGCGTTTCTGTGCTTTCCTGAACAGCTTGCGCTGGGACAGTTACAGCCGTGTTTTGCAAGCTGTCCGGGGTTCTGAGGCACTAAAAGTGCGGATGTGTGGCGACTGTGCAAGACGAGAACCGGCTGCTCTGAAAGCCCTTCCTGCTCGTCACGTACGCTTTCTAGCAGCTCTACGGACACACACGCGTCAGCCTCTTCACTGTCCTACACAGCTAGCACGCTGGCAGTTACCGTCAACTTGGAAGCAGCCGCGCAGAAGGCAGTCGCCCTGCAACCGGCGAACAGCGCACATTCGCGGCTACACGCGAGCTGGCCGCACTCGGAGCTTTCGCGGCTCTTCTCTCGCTCTTTCCCGCAGAGCTCCGGCGATGCACAACTCGAACCGCGAAAGCCGCAATGAGCTTTGTGCAAGCTGCGCAGAAGAAACAAGGCACTAAACCGGCAAATGTCCAGCTAATCTCCAACGTGAAAAGGCTCAGCAAGGAAAGCTCTTGCTAACAGCCCAGAAGCATTGCGACGCTTCTCTGGATGATTTGCCCACCAACACTTCACATCAGCTCAAGCCGGCTGCCCGGAGGAAAAGAGGCTAGGAAAGATCGTAGCAGGCACGGTTGTTGCTGCACGAGAAGTGCCTGCTCCGGAGGCTTCTTGCGAGCAGCGCTAAAAGCACGCGAACATCGCGTTTCTGTGCTTTCCTGAACAGCTTGCGCTGGGACAGTTACAGCCGTGTTTTGCAAGCTGTCCGGGGTTCTGAGGCACTAAAAGTGCGGATGTGTGGCGACTGTGCAAGACGAGAACCGGCTGCTCTGAAAGCCCTTCCTGCTCGTCACGTACGCTTTCTAGCAGCTCTACGGACACACACGCGTCAGCCTCTTCACTGTCCTACACAGCTAGCACGCTGGCAGTTACCGTCAACTTGGAAGCAGCCGCGCAGAAGGCACTCGCCCTGCAACCGGCGAACAGCGCACATTCGCGGCTACACGCGAGCTGGCCGCACTCGGAGCTTTCGCGGCTCTTCTCTCGCTCTTTCCCGCAGAGCTCCGGCGATGCACAACTCGAACCGCGAAAGCCGCAATGAGCTTTGTGCAAGCTGCGCAGAAGAAACAAGGCACTAAACCGGCAAATGTCCAGCTAATCTCCAACGTGAAAAGGCTCAGCAAGGAAAGCTCTTGCTAACAGCCCAGAAGCATTGCGACGCTTCTCTGGATGATTTGCCCACCAACAACTTCACATCAGCTCAAGCCGGCTGCCCGGAGGAAAAGAGGCTAGGAAAGATCGTAGCAGGCACGGTTGTTGCTGCACGAGAAGTGCCTGCTCCGGAGGCTTCTTGCGAGCAGCGCTAAAAGCACGCGAACATCGCGTTTCTGTGCTTTCCTGAACAGCTTGCGCTGGGGACAGTTACAGCCGTGTTTTGCAAGCTGTCCGGGGTTCTGAGGCACTAAAAGTGCGGATGTGTGGCGACTGTGCAAGACGAGAACCGGCTGCTCTGAAAGCCCTTCCTGCTCGTCACGTACGCTTTCTAGCAGCTCTACGGACACACACGCGTCAGCCTCTTCACTGTCCTACACAGCTAGCACGCTGGCAGTTACCGTCAACTTGGAAGCAGCCGCGCAGAAGGCAGTCGCCCTGCAACCGGCGAACAGCGCACATTCGCGGCTACACGCGAGCTGGCCGCACTCGGAGCTTTCGCGGCTCTTCTCTCGCTCTTTCCGCAGAGCTCCGGCGATGCACAACTCGAACCGCGAAAGCCGCAATGAGCTTTGTGCAAGCTGCGCAGAAGAAACAAGGCACTAAACCGGCAAATGTCCAGCTAATCTCCAACGTGAAAAGGCTCAGCAAGGAAAGCTCTTGCTAACAGCCCAGAAGCATTGCGACGCTTCTCTGGATGATTTGCCCACCAACACTTCACATCAGCTCAAGCCGGCTGCCCGGAGGAAAAGAGGCTAGGAAAGATCGTAGCAGGCACGGTTTGTTGCTGCACGAGAAGTGCCTGCTCCGGAGGCTTCTTGCGAGCAGCGCTAAAAGCACGCGAACATCGCGTTTCTGTGCTTTCCTGAACAGCTTGCGCTGGGACAGTTACAGCCGTGTTTTGCAAGCTGTCCGGGGTTCTGAGGCACTAAAAGTGCGGATGTGTGGCGACTGTGCAAGACGAGAACCGGCTGCTCTGAAAGCCCTTCCTGCTCGTCACGTACGCTTTCTAGCAGCTCTACGGACACACACGCGTCAGCCTCTTCACTGTCCTACACAGCTAGCACGCTGGCAGTTACCGTCAACTTGGAAGCAGCCGCGCAGAAGGCAGTCGCCCTGCAACCGGCGAACAGCGCACATTCGCGGCTACACGCGAGCTGGCCGCACTCGGAGCTTTCGCGGCTCTTCTCTCGCTCTTTCCCGCAGAGCTCCGGCGATGCACAACTCGAACCGCGAAAGCCGCAATGAGCTTTGTGCAAGCTGCGCAGAAGAAACAAGGCACTAACCGGCAAATGTCCAGCTAATCTCCAACGTGAAAAGGCTCAGCAAGGAAAGCTCTTGCTAACAGCCCAGAAGCATTGCGACGCTTCTCTGGATGATTTGCCCACCAACACTTCACATCAGCTCAAGCCGGCTGCCCGGAGGAAAAGAGGCTAGGAAAGATCGTAGCAGGCACGGTTGTTGCTGCACGAGAAGTGCCTGCTCCGGAGGCTTCTTGCGAGCAGCGCTAAAAGCACGCGAACATCGCGTTTCTGTGCTTTCCTGAACAGCTTGCGCTGGGACAGTTACAGCCGTGTTTTGCAAGCTGTCCGGGGTTCTGAGGCACTAAAAGTGCGGATGTGTGGCGACTGTGCAAGACGAGAACCGGCTGCTCTGAAAGCCCTTCCTGCTCGTCACGTACGCTTTCTAGCAGCTCTACGGACACACACGCGTCAGCCTCTTCACTGTCCGACACAGCTAGCACGCTGGCAGTTACCGTCAACTTGGAAGCAGCCGCGCAGAAGGCAGTCGCCCTGCAACCGGCGAACAGCGCACATTCGCGGCTACACGCGAGCTGGCCGCACTCGGAGCTTTCGCGGCTCTTCTCTCGCTCTTTCCCGCAGAGCTCCGGCGATGCACAACTCGAACCGCGAAAGCCGCAATGAGCTTTGTGCAAGCTGCGCAGAAGAAACAAGGCACTAAACCGGCAAATGTCCAGCTAATCTCCAACGTGAAAAGGCTCAGCAAGGAAAGCTCTTGCTAACAGCCCAGAAGCATTGCGACGCTTCTCTGGATGATTTGCCCACCAACACTTCACATCAGCTCAAGCCGGCTGCCCGGAGGAAAAGAGGCTAGGAAAGATCGTAGCAGGCACGGTTGTTGCTGCACGAGAAGTGCCTGCTCCGGAGGCTTCTTGCGAGCAGCGCTAAAAGCACGCGAACATCGCGTTTCTGTGCTTTCCTGAACAGCTTGCGCTGGGACAGTTACAGCCGTGTTTTGCAAGA